>NC_089513.1:41781023-41901023 GCF_036850995.1 Saccopteryx leptura
ACCTAGTGTGTGTGTGTGCGTAGATAGAATGTCTACATGTGCGTCTGCACACACACGGAATGCGGGCATCCATGGAGAGAGGGTGAGAGTAAGGGAGTTCCCTTATTAAATTTTTAAGCGAATCATGAAATTCACAGTCCCATTCTGTTCTTTATTGTCTCTGGGAGAGAGAAAGAAAAATATCCTCCTTGTGTGTGCACTTTTCTAGATATTTCCTTGGCTGTCTTTTGACACTGTCACCTGACCTTATCACGAGGGAGCTGGGGCTTGGGCTCGTGTTTACCCAGGCCCTCCCGGGACTGAACACTACCTTTGAGTCCAGCCTCTTTCAGCCTCACAGACAAAGACAAGGAGAACATTCTCACAGGCCTCGGCCGGGCCGGCTAGTGTAAAACAGTTCCAGCTGTTGCTGCTCGTGGATATTTATTTTGGGAGGGGGGAAAGTATGGGCCCGTTTTTTAGGTGTGGCTACATTCATAGAGCTGTCTCCAGACATTGATTTTTACTGATTCGGTTTAAAAGTAGGGAGGGATTAAAACACCAACTGTTTTGGAATTTGGCAAATTATAATAAAATTTTAGACTCCAGTCAAGTAGCAAGAGGGGTTCTGACCATTAGTTCTGAGGGTAGAGAGGGTCAGATGTTTTCAGATTTACCCAGATTTGTGGTATACTTAGGTTATTATAGCAACACAATATTATTTTATATTTTAAATTTAAGATTGTTTCGTTACTGAATAATTTCCTTGACCATCCTCTGAAAGGCTTTCTGTTGAAACATCAAGACAATGAAATTAATTATACTAAATGCAGATACATAAAACTTGGAAGGGTTATAGTTTGTGTATTTAAACGAATGCTCTTGCTGGTAAAGCTACTGCCCTGTGAGGGTTTTTACAGGAGTACTGATTGTGGCTCAGTGTTTGGAGACTGACCTCTCAGCTTTTGATTAGTCAGAGTTTAATCAGGGATGAGGGAAAAGCCCTAAGTTAGACTTAGGTTGAGACCCTTGCTAAAGGCTGGCTAATTCAAGGGTTAAGATGAGGACAGAGCAGACATGAAGAATAAGGAACGTATGATGGGCAAAGCCAGGTGAATGAGCTGAAACCTTACCTCAGAAAGAAAGAGGCAACTTTTCAAAGTTATGTGAATGGTGGAAACTCTCCTCTGAGAAAAAAAACAAAACAGTGAGTCAAGGTTGTTTTTGATATGTGTTAGAGCAGTGGTCCCCAACCCCCGGGCCGCGGACCGGTACCAGTCCGTGGGCCATTTGGTACGGGTCCGCAGAGAAAGAATAAATAACTTACATTATTTCCATTTTATTTATATTTAAGTCTGAACGATGTTTTATTTTTTAAAAATGACCAAATTCCCTGTTACATCTGTCTAAGACTCACTCTTGACGCTTGTCTGGGTCAAGTGATACATTTATCCGTCCCACCGTAAAGGCCGGTCCGTGAAAATATTTTCTGACATTAAACCGGTCCATGGCCCAAAAAAGGTTGGGGACCACTGTGTTAGAGGATTGAGTCGGCCTTCCTGTGAGATTTTGGTTGTACTCTCATTGAACAGAGAGCTTGCCCTGTTCCTTAAACAAAATGAGGTGCCAGCTGCCTTTTGGACAAAGCAGGCACACTGTGGTTAAAGCCATTCTTGTGCGCTTAATGCATCTGAGGAAAGGGTTTGTGCATAAGCACGGTTAGGTATCCACTAGAACACTTGAATCTGGCGCCCTAAAAAATTTAAAAGCTCTTTTATCTGTGCTCTACGTGGTGCCCTTTCACTTAGAAATCTGTGTTCTGTGCTATCCTTGTCAATTGCAAAGTGCTTTGGACTTGCTGGCATTGTGTTTGTGTATTGTGTCTTTGTGTGTGTGTTATGTTGCTTATTTGCAGGTGTCCCTGGTAAAGCCCTAAAAGAAACAAAAGTAGTAGAATTTCTAATGAAAATACTATTTATTTGCATTTTAGGTGTGGTGTTTCGTACATAATTTAACTTAATTTTTTTAAGGCTTCTGACTGGTCGTTTGAAAAGATTCTCCAGCAGCTTGTCACAGGTGTAATGGAATATTGTTTTTGGCATATCCATATTGCCTTTTGTTTCCCTTCACCTGCACGCGCGCACAGGCACACACACACACGCACACACCCCATACAAACTATGATCCTGTACTTAGCAGCTGGAAGGAGTGTAGGTCTGCTGACTTCCTCCTCCCAAACACTGACCTGTGTATTGCTAAACCAGGTCCTACCTCCCCTACGTCTGGGGTGTGAAGGACCAACCTGGACTTTGCTCCTGTTCCAGAGGCAAGTGGCATGATGTGCAGGGCACGTGCTGCCCAGGCTTCTGTGTTTCGACGTGCCAGTTTTATGCCCTGCTCCTCACCCGGCCTGCCCAGTCCTCTCCGAATCTCCTCTTGCCACTGTCATCTGGGCACCCCTGTCTTTTTTATGTTCTACATTCTTGCCCCTCATTCCATTGAGGAACGAGAATTCCATCTCATCTCCGATAGTGCTTGATGACACTAAGTAAAAGTTTTCAGAAGTTTTAGCTGAAAGAAATGTTAATAAAATATTCCAAGGTGCTCTGAGGTCTTCATTTTACCTTTCAAACTCTAGAATGGAGCCGAGGACCGTTTCCAGAGACGGCTGGATTTGTAAACTGAATTGTTCTGTAGTCCAAAGCGGGGAGGGACTTCCTAAAGATGTGTTTATTCTCTCAGGAAGGGTGCAACAGCTATTTTCAAGCGTTTTAAGAACAGAATTCCACTTTAACAAAAGGCAAAAACCTTTGCCGAGGATGCGAGAGGATTTTTTTTTCTGCTAGTTCTAGGCCAGCAGGATTCTAATAAACGCTGATTAAGTACTGCCTGCAATTCCTTCTGTTATTTTTGACCACATGCTTCATTGGAGCCCCCTACCTGATAAGATACTCTAAACTACACAGGGCAGTCACAAGCCTCTTAAAAGCGTGCCGCACACAGTCATTTTGGTAAGACTGTATATCATAGTGTTTATAAAAGGAAAGTCAGATTGCTTGAGTATAATTTCTAACTCGACCTCTTAATAGCACTGTGCTTTAGGAGAGTTACTTAACCCCTCTGTGCTTCTGCCTCTGTAAAATGGTGCTCATAATAATCCTCTTCTCAGAGGATTATCATAAGTTACATACAGTGTCAGTTTAGAACACATAGTCGGTGTTGAGTAAATGCTGTTAGCACTATATAGAGTAAGTCATTACATAAAATATATCCTATGGAACTTTGTGACTCCTGATTCAGACCAGCAGTCAACTGGGGCTAGAGTTTGCTTCGAGATAGTCAACCCTCCTGCTCACCTTCTTTGTGTGGGAGCGAGGGGACCGTTCCCTTTCTCAACAGTTTGTGTAGTATTTATATTGAGTGCCAGTAACACATTAAAAAAGTAGGTGTCCAGAAAGACTCATTTCCTCACATGTTTCAGGCTGCTCTTTACTTATTATTCTCTACTCCTGGTTGATTATGATAAGCGCTTCTACAGAAAATATACTGCACAAACCAATTTATGCCGGAAAAGCCTGGGACACGGTTGTGGACTCTTGACTCTGAACCCCCAAATCCACAGTCTGTTGCTAATATAGAAAAGGAGTTTCACAACCAGGACATAGAGAATGAGGGCAACATCTGGAGGTGAGGGATGATTTCCTCAGAACGAATGAATGTAAGTGAGGATTTGATCTTATGGGTGATGGGAGAATGACATGGTGCTTTGAAGCCTTTGTATTGATGTGATTGGATCTGTGGTTTATTTTAATATATATTCCCCTTGATCACCCCTTAAAGCTACGAAATTTGCAACAAATATATTCATAAAAGGTTGAGAGAACTTAATTCTTCTCAATGGGTTAATATATTATATAATTTACTTTTGTTTTAAATTATTATCTGTAGAACAGAACTGGTTGGACACTTGTGTTATGCTTCTGGTCTGCAGAAAACCTCGCAAGTAGTCTATGCGGGCTTCACTGTGTCTTCCTTGTCTCTCACTTTGAAAGCATCCTGGAGTCCTTCAGAATCCAGTCATGTGGGGTATAGTTCTGGACCTGACTTTGTATGTGTGTGTCTGGGATCGAATAAAGGAGTAGAATCCCATCAAGTAATAATTGTTGTATTGAAAATAGACAAAAGGAGGAGATACCAAGAGATATTAGAAGTCTTGCTTTTCTTCTTATGGCCTTTACCACTCCTTCTAAAAGAAAAACCAAGTCAGTAGGAAAGCGTGTGCATGTGTGTGCATATACATGTATGTGTGTGTGCTGCAACTACAATGTGGGCATTTAACCTTTGTATTTGTTACTTAATAATGGTGTGTCTTTATTACCTAGATATATTTGAGGCATTTCTGTGACATTTCCCCCTATGGTTTTCAGTGCTGGGAGTGGTAGAGGCAGGATGGCCATCTGTCAGGCTGCGGAGGAGGGACGAGAGGATGTGTGCATTTAGGTGGTGGCTAAGGGGAGCATCGAGCCTGACGCCCTCCAAGGATCTTTCCAGTCCCGAGCATATGATTCTGTGAAATAATTTGGTTCTAATGTAGTGCCAGCGACATTTTTTTTTGAAACCTAATGTGATATCAGATCCTTTATCAATATATTGTATCACTGCAGTTTGTGACATTATGCTGTAAAATGCTAGAGCATAAAAGCCCATAATTTATAAGGCTATATTATGTACTTACTTTATGTATTATAGCCTGATAGCCTTGTAATTCAACATTGCCTATCATTTATTCTATACATAATTCCATGGAGGGCTCTGGCGGCATAAACCACAAAAGCAGAGCTCAAGTGGTTAGTCATTAGAACCCCAAGATAGAAATACCTTGTATTACATTATTCAGTATTTATTATTTTCCGTAATGTGAAGCTAAAACACTTGGATTTGAAACATTTTCTATTTACATTCCGTATCACAGTATTCATATACATGTCAATCAGAAGGGCTCTGGCTGAATACCACATCACAACCATATGTGACCTTGTTTTTGTTTAAAATGTATGTTTGTTATACAAAGATGTGTTGTCCATTCCTATGCATAGCCAGTTTTTCCCCTGGTTGGTTATTAAAGAAGAAATTCTGCCGCCCATCTGTATGAAGTTTTTTCTGTTACCTATTAACTTCAAGAGAAGCTAAAGACATTTATTTTTGAATGAATTCTAAGTCATTCATACAGAACTTGCTCAAGAATAAATGTCCTACAAGACTCTTTTACACAAAAACCACTATCATATTGGTAATGGGCCAAAGGCTGTAGTTATACTAACATATGTTGAAGTGCATGAGATCATTATTGTAGAATGCTGTAGTATATTTTTCTAAGTTGTCTGTGTGTCCAAACTAATTACATAATGAGTTTGATTGATGTAATCCTCTTACACAATGTTGGTTCTTGTTTTATAAACAATGCTGCTCTCTCTTCCGTTACTCACCCCTGCTTCACTACTCCTCTTTACCTTTTCAGGGATATTTTGATTATAGAAGCCATGGGTGGTATGGCTGATTATTGTAACAGCAGTAGCTGGTATATTTTATTTGATTTCAGAAGCAAAATTAAGCCCCCCTTCCCGCTACCAACTTCCCCTCAATTTAAGTACTTTTACCTTGAGATTTGTAGATACTAAAGGTTTAGAAAAAGAAAAAAGAAAAAAGTAACTAAAAGTTAATAAGATAACTGAGTTATAAAGTGACTGAAGCTAACCTACTGTAAAAAATGACCTGTTTTATGATATCACATTATCATAACTATTCACAGTGGTGAGCAAGTCTGTAGAGGATCTGTGGTTATAGTCATTTATTATTTGTTAAAAGTGGAGGAAAAGAGAAAGAAATTAGAAAAAGAGAAGGGGGCAGGGGGAAGAAGAATTAGGAGCGGTAAGCCGACTGCTTTCACTTTAAATCATGGTGCAATTTCTTTTCTAGCCGGTAAATGACTTGAAAGTATTGAAAGATAAACAACCCAAGCAAGGGCCTTGGATTCTTGCCATGTGCTAGGATCTCAATTAAGGAATGAAGTCGCAAGACATTCTTCAGTTTTATCACAAGTGAGGCTGGGCTCTGTGGGTCAGTAAAACAGGCAGTGGTCTCTGCTAGTCATGGGCAGTGGTGGTAGAGGACCTTACTATCTGTGTTAGCATTAATGGGGCTTACTAACCCAGATTTCTTCCACTGATAAGAAAATAGACCCCTAAGGGAGAAAAGTGGATGCAATAGTGGGGGTTCAGATGTACTTAAATCTCCTCTTTGTTAGAAATCTGTATCTCTTTTTCTTTGTCATTCGCTGAGGCATTTACTAAGGAGTAACACGCAAAATCGCATATGCAAAAACTTGGATTCTCTACAGAGGACATATTTTAAGTGCTATTCACAATACAAGTTCTAGGGAATATTGGAAATACCACATTTTTGGGGTACATGAATAGCAATTCTCTCCATTTTAGCACTAATTTGCATTGCCTGTGCTGTCATATTTTGCTGTGGCACCATTTTCTTTTAAGTATTGCATTATTGACTTAAAAGGTGTCATTTTCCAGATGATGGAGGTAAGAGGTACATTTTCCTTATTTCGTAATTTGCACGCAGATTGAAGGAGACTTACCATTGTCACAAAATCTGGAGATGATGGATCTGGTATTTTAGCTGGAATGTGGGTGTAGGGAAATCTACCAGCACATTAATTTTAATGGAAGATTGTGGTATCTTTGAAAAATATTTTGAAAGTTAAGTCATGTTAATATTTTCCCTTATTTCTTTCCTCCTATTTCTTAAGGCCTGATCATTTTTTACTCTTTTCTTTGTCATCACGGGTGATTTTTTTAAAAAAATTGTATTTATTGGGATGGCATTGGTTTGCAAAATCATATGAATTTCAAGTGTATAGCAATAAAACATCATCTGCACACTACAGCATGTGCCCATCGCCCCAAGCAAACCTCTTTCAGTCACCATTTCTCCCCCCTTTCATCCCCCTACCTCCTATTCCTCTTTCCCTCTGGCTTTCACCAGATTGTTGTCTGTGTCTGTGTGTTTTATATATACATATACACACACACATACACACATATTTTTTCTTAATCCCTTCAGCTTCTTTCATCCAGCCCCCCTCCCCACCTCCCCTCTGACAGCTGTCAGTCTGTTTCATGTGTTCACGTCTCTGTTTCTATTTTGTTCGTCAGAGTATTGTGTTCATTAGATTCCACATATAAGTGAAATCATATGGTATTTGTCTTTCCCGGACTGGCTTATTTCACTTTGCATAATAATCTCCAGGTCCATATCATGGATGACTATTGAGTCAAGATAACCGTGGCTTCAGTCATATTTATATTACCGTGGGGTTTTTCACCCATAAAAATATAATACAGATATTAATTTAGTTATTCTGATCCTGAGCTGAAACTAAATAGTAATGTTGAAACGCTAACTTCCTTTTACCTATTTTCCCCACAGAAAGGTTTGGAAATGACTTCAGACACATATTTCCATTCTTCCACTCACCCTTTTGGCACTCAGATGTTTGTGAGTACAAAGATTAATGTACACTTGACTTGAAAGTGGAAACTCTGAGTTCTACTTTGATATGTCCCACTAATAGTGGCTAATTTAGAAACCCAAATGCTATTTAAGTAGTTTTGTTTGTCTCTTTGTTTTGCCCTAAGCCAGCCTTTCTCTTACTTCCTACAAATGAAGGTCCAGCTGTATGGGTGCTAAGAAAGTAACAGTGTGGGAAGCCAGCATATCCAGTGATTGGATGCATAAGGAAGGTGCAAAGATTGTAATATTTGATGGGTTTTTGCTTAGCAGAAATACAAGGTGGGAAGTAGGTTTACAGTTTTCCATATAGAAAATATAGTAATCCAGAAATAAACTTCGCTTTGTGTGCTCAACAACTGTAAACCTACTTTTACTCCTCCCCTGAATATAATGTTGATGTTCCCTTTTTCAGACATTCTGATGCAATCAGTCCATTATATTAATGATAATCTCCAAATCCATTTAACTCTCAGTTTGGGATTAATAATCACTAATCGTGTTTTTCTGGTTGTAATATTAATGTGAGTTAAATGTATTTGAGTTAATAGGACTTCCCTAACTTCTTCATAAATATAGAAGAGAGTAACTATATCTGTATATATCTCCACCTTAACAAACCTTGGAAGAGGCAATGTAAAAGTAAAGCATAAGATGTGTATTAAACCTACTTCGATTTCAGTGAGCTCTCTTCTTGAACTAGGCAGGTAATATTAATGCATTATGTTCATACGATGAGGGAGGGAAGACCCCTAAGTGCTCCCTTTGCTGTCCAAGTATCCATTCTGAGTAGAGCTATTTCTCTCGGTCTCCATGTATTTGGCATTACAGTGGTGTTTTACATTGCTTAAAAATTATGTGAGTGTTTGTTGCTGTTGTGTAGGAAGGAAATAAATCAAGGGCTTTTGTGGGATTTTAAACTCTTCCCAAGAGGGAAAGAGCTAATATTAAGGCCTTCACAAGTGGGATTAATTTTGTGTTATCTCTCAGGAGTCTGTTGGGTATTATATTTATATATTATAAAATGTGTTTTGATATGTCTTAAATTAATTTTTTTTTCTATCTTCAGGGTATACATGAAGGTAGCGGTTGATGTCTGGGGTGGGTGGATGGGAAGAAACAGAAGTGCAGAGAAGTGATGATAAAGGCCCCGTGTTGTCAGGAGGGTGTGAATGATGCTCAGATCATCTTCTGTGGTGCCCAGAGTTAGCCTCAAAGGCAAAGTTTACCTGGATGGTGGGACTAAAAGGAAACATCCTCTGCTTTGTCCACTTCCACTTTTTAAATTTTGCTTTTAAATTTTATGCCCTTAAAAGTAAGCTCTGTTCGCACATGGTGCTGGTGGCTGATTGCCAAACTTTGTGCTTCTCCGCCATCAATAGCAGCTTCCCTGGGCGTCTTTTAGCAGATGCTGTCAACTCATCACCTTTCTCTCACTCCCATCACACTGCCTGCATGGATCGCTGCGTGCGCCGGTGCTCATGTGTCAAGGGGAAGGGCACAGCTGCAAAAAGGGTCACCCCTGGAGGCCTGGGCTTCCTGTCTCCGTGGCGTAGGCAGTCCTGGTCAGTCCAGCCCTGTGACCTGTTTCCCCTTGCTTTCCTTAGACTTGTTTGGCAGGAAAGCCCATTGGCCCTAGAGCAGAACACTAACCCTCGGCTGATGGGAGGGAGGAGAGAGGGGAGGGTGCAATCTCTGAGAACGTGGTCATTTGTCATCATGTGTATAAAGTGCTGGTAATCAAAATGTGTTATTTGAATGAAAGATGTGTTTCTTATTGTCTAGTTTAGATATTTGTTATCTTAAGAGTAAATGGGTGGGTGCATTGCACATAACATCATTACTGCATGAACGGAGTTGCCTGGGTGGTCTGTAAATCAAAATGGAAAGATTCTTGGAGTTTATTTTCATTTGGTCCCAAGTTTGAGTCCGTCTGGACTACTCAGCCAACTACAGCTTTAGATTGTAGTAAAAAAAAAAAATGCTTGTTTGTCTCCCTCTTAATGATATCCTTGGCTTCAGTTTCTTATTTTTTTTCTTTTTTTCTGTGCCACAAGCTGTATTGAAAGAAATTTTAAAGTTCATCTTTGGTAAAACCTCAGTTACATGATAGAAGGTTTACTCAAGTGTCTATCACACCCTTGTGAGTTTTATCACAGCAGGATGCAGTAGCCCCACAAATCGGCAGGAAATCCACCGTAAATTTTTCAGTTCTTTGATGATGGAGTGTTTGTACCATAGCAAGTTTTCTTGGCAATATTTTATAGGTTGGATAAAGAATTTGTTTTGAATGAAAGCCCAGATAAGGTTTGTAAGTTTTTCTCTTTTTATTCTTTATTTCTGATTTTTTTCCCCCTTTGGGTTGGAACGTTTTTTTCTCTGTGCTCTGATGCTTGGTTGAGCGGTAAGATACTGAAGTACTTGCCACGCCTGACAGACAGAAAGTTAAATATACAACAATGAGGAAGAAATCTAGGGAACAAGTCCTGACTCCCACAACAGACTTTAAGATGCTGTAAATATATTCAAATGACAGCTCTCCCATCCACTCGACACAACATCTTATTTCATTTTGAAAACAAGTTTGAAGAGTGCCCCAAGAATTTTGCATTGAATGTCTTGGCAGTATGCAAGTATTTCTTCATTATTCCAAAGTACCTGCCCACAACTGTATCATAATTTTAGTAGATAGGGCTGTGTTGAACTTTGTTACATTTTCCTCTCATTAAAACTATCACTCCTTAAAAAAAAAAAAAAAAGAAAAGAAAACAAAAAAACTATCACTCCTTTTATTGTGGTGGTAGTTTCTCTATTTTTCAAGAATATGTATTCTTTGAAAAATATTTTATCAGTGAAATTTGATTCCTATATCACTAATCATTAATAAATGCCATATGTTTAATTGTCCTCAACAATGTGGTAATAGTTTCCATTTTATATAGTTAGATGACAGCACGGTGGAGTCAGCTGGCTCCAGGAGAATGTGGAGACAGACTTCAGAAGTCAAGAGAGACTGCTGTCTGGTTATGCAGCATGTACATAGGAAGATATGCCGATTTCTCTTCCACTGCGCGGAAGTGACCACTATGACAGGGGACCCCGCTGAGGGATTTCTTGTGGGTTTATTGGTTTCTTGGTATTCCACTCACAAAGGAATCCCTTAAGAACAAAGGAATCTCTTCACCACAGGACTGAGAACTTTTGTAGTAGTGACTCAGGAAGCCGAGGCATCAGGGTTTCTGGATCATGGTAGACGATTCTTCCCTCGCTCTTTGGAAGTGAAAAAGGAGAGGGGGTGAGAGGGGTGGTGGTGTATTGAGGTGTGAATTCCATGTTCAGATCGCTCACCCTGCCTCTGGGCTTGCATGACTTACTTAATCTTTCTGGCCCTCAGTGTACTTATCTGTAGAATGACACTTTTGAAGTTTGCGAGCCTCCTCTGCTGTGAAGTTCTATGGTTCTACATAATATTCTTTTGCTTATATTATGAAGGGAACTCTAATCTACCCAACACCAAATTAGCCATTATGAATAGCTGGAAGATTTCTTATAATAATGTCTCTTACAAGATTTACCATTGTGATTGAAATTTTTAAAAAATTAAATAAGCAGTCTTACTCTAGCTAATTAAAAATTTTTATGACCTATGAACAATCTATCTATACTAAGTAGTTGGAGAAAATATTTACACAGTGCTCTCTATGTTTCAAGCTTTTATCGTAAGAGCTATACACACCTTTATAACAACCTGATTAAGTATTTATTATTATTATTCCCAGTTTAGAGATGGGGATAGCTGTGGATTGAAGAGATTAAGTAATTTGTTCAAAGTCATGCGAATGGTGAATAATGAATGATGAAGCTGGAATTTGAACTTAGGTCACCTGCTTCCAGACGCTATGGTCTTAACTCCTATACCACCAGCTTCTCAAATAGCCACACTTGTTCATTTTATTCCACATCACGGAGGCCCTCCTGTTACCTCTGCTAACATTCACTATTGTAAATAAGAGTGTGACCTTTTACACCTCTGAGTGCATGGAACTGGACCGGAGTAAGGGAAGCCTCCCAGTTGGGCTAGCCTGCTTATATTGTGGCTACCTGTCAAAATTCCTTTTTTTTAACTCTTAATCTTTTAAACATGTTAGAGGGATTTAAACTTTATCACGATTCATGGTCTTTTTAAGTGCCTTTGAGAGGACTAAATTGTTATTAGTCATTTACAAATCAGTGGAAATGAATTTAATCAGATTGCTGTCCTTTCAAAGCTGGAGATAGTTGTATTGAGGGGGCTGAACATTTGAATGGGAAGGTCTGATGGAGGAAGAGATTGATCTGTGGAACTCCAGATGTCTGAAGAACCCTGGATCGGCATTAAGTTCTTAGACATGGGCCTTAGGGATAGTGTGAGGGTTCTGATGTCACGAGGAGAGAAAAACAAGGTAACAGTAAGTTCAGGAAAGAAGGGGAGATAGTACACAGTAACATTTTTACTATAAAATCTACCTGGAGCCAGTCCTGACACCAGAAAGGGGAGAGGTAAATATCTAATTATCCTCTTTTTTCTTGTTGTTCTTTGACCTCTCCTTCTTTTTCCACATGTTTTTCCCCCAAAAGTTAATGCCTAAACCAGAATTTTGAACAAGATAATGAAATATACAAGGACTTAAGTACTTGCTTTTGCATGTGTGCATGTGTGCATGCGTGTGTGAGATGAGGGAATGTGTGTGTGTGTGTGTGTGTATGTGTGTGAGAGAGAGAGAGAGATGAGGGAATGAAGATGGTGCTAGAAGCTAACTGAAATTTAGATATTTGTTTTGTAATTAAAATATATATATATTATGAATAATAGTTGCCTCACCAACACATTTTTGGGAGATCACCTATTACAGCATAATAATGATAATATAAACCTATTATTATTATCTCACTTAGTGAGGCTGTTTATTTTGACCCCTGATGACACTTGGCCGCCATTATTTCAGTCATCAAGAATATGCTATGACTTTCCTTGCAGATTTTATTTTTTTTAAATTTATCTTTTTATCTGTGTATCTATTTATTTTATAGCAGTTTGAGATTCGCCGCCGAATTAAGAGGAAGATACTTCCTTCACGTTTTTTGCTTCCTCTCTTTCTTTCTGCTACAGTCTGTTTTCCTCTCTGTATTTGCTTTCTTTAAATTGTATCCATCTCTCTCTCTTCTCCTTCTCTTCCTCTTTCTCTCACCTTCTTTCCCTTGGCTTCTCCCTATTTTCCTCTCTCTATCTCAGAAAATATCTAACCACAGCCCCTTGGCTTAGCTAACAAGTAAATAGAACTTCCATGCTTTTGTTTAGTTAATAATGAAAATTAGTGAAAGAAACAATCAATTTAAAAATAACCTGATGATGATGTAAATGGCCCTCCGTAAAATTTGGTTTTGAATTATGTTGAAAGAAGAATAAGATCTTCTTGACCAAATGTAATTCTTCAAAATGTAAACCAGGAATACTGAAGTTGGAAGGAATATTGATCTTAAAAGAAGACTCACAATAGGTTTGAGAGAGATAAAAATTGATAAATGAATCAAATTATAATTTTAATAAAAATAAGTTAATCCTAGTGAAAATAATCTCAGTTAAATAAGAATGAAAATGGAACACATAAAAGAGTTTGTATGGTATAAAAAATTTATGAAGGAATTTAATCAACTCAGTTGGGTTAATTTCACAAAATTCTTTTTTTTTTTAAGTGAGAGGAGGGGAGATAGAGAGACAGACTCCCACATGCACCCCAACCGGGATCAACCTGGAAACCCCTGTCTGGGGCAAACACTTGGACCAACTGAGTTATCCTCAGTGCCCAGGGCCAATGCTTGAACCAATAGAGCCACTGGCTACAAGAGGGGAAGAGGGAGAGAAGGGGAAGAGGCAGAGGAAGAGAAGCAGATTGTCACTTTTCATTTGTGCCATGTGGGGGCCATTGAACCTGGACTTCCACATGCCAGGTCGACGCTCTCTCCACTAAGCCAGTTGGATAGGGCCATCAATATTCTTTAATGCTAAAAATCCATCATTATTGACAAAATTTTGTTTTAAAATGTTTGTTCTCAATAGTCTCAGATTCAAAATGTCAGGAGTAAATGGCAGAGTAATAACAACAGTGATAAATATCCTAATCCCTCATTTAATCCATGTAGGCTTATAAATTAGGTGGTACGAGCTTCATATTACAGAGTAGCTGAAGTCTAAAATGTTTAGAAAGTTGGAAACTGCTTAAACCAAGTGTTTGATTTTAATACATCATAATAATGTGGGTACCAATACTTTTTTGTTATGGTATCTACCTGGAAAGAGTAAAACATCTTTGAAACAAAAACATTTTATTATGTGAAAGAAATTTTAGCTATATTTAAATATAGTATCACAGTCATTAGTTTGATATTCTAATGAAAATTCTAATAACCTATTTAGTCAGTTTTGTAGATAGCTTAAGAAAATTATTAACCTAGCCTGACCAGATAGTGGTGCAGTGGATAGAGCGTAGGACTGGGATGCGGAGGATCTAGGTTTGAAACTCTGAGATCACCAGCTTGAGCGTGGGCTCATCTGGTTTGAGCGCAGACTCACCAGTTTGAGCACGGGGTCGCTGGCTTGAACGTGGTATTATAGACATGACCCCATGGTCACTGGCTTGAGCCCAAAGGTCACTGGCTTGAGCAAGAGATCACTCACTCTGTTGTCGCTCCCCGGTCAAGACACATGAGAAAGCAATCAATGAACATTTAAGGAGAAGCAAAGAAAGAATTGATGGTTCTTATCTCTCTCCCTTCTGTCTATCTGTCCCTATCTGTCTCTCTCTCTGACTCTCTGTCTTTTTCAAAGAAAAAATGAAAAAAGAAATAATTAATAACCTAGAATTTTTTCATCAATCAGAATAACTATGATAATGGAACTCAAGCATGTTCAAAATCAGTAGTGTGAAGGAAGGATAAAATTAATGTCTTCCATGTGTTAGGTTCTGGGAACTAAGTTACCTTTTAATTCTAGATGCACTTACATACTTTTGGCCTGGGGTTTAATGAGAGTCATTCTTACCTTGCTTTTAAGAGATTGGAGGCCCTGGCCAATTGGCTCAGTGGTAGAGCGTCGGCCTGTCGTGCAGAAGTCCCGGGTTCGATACCCGGCCAGGGCACACAGGAGAAGCGCCCATCTGCTTCTCCACCCCTCCCCCTCTCCTTCCTCTCTGTCTCTCTTTTCCTCTCCCGCAGCCAAGGCTCCATTGGAGCAAAGTTGGCCCGGGCACTGAGGATGGCTCTATGGCCTCTGCCCCAGGCACTAGAATGGCTCTGGTTGCGACAGAACGACGCCCTGGATGGGCAGAGCATCGCCTCCTGGTGGGCGTGCTGGGTGGATCCCGGTCGGGCGTGTGCGGGTGTCTGTCTGACTGTCTCCCCGTTTCCAGCTTCAGAAAAGTACAAAAAAAAAAAAGAGAGATTGGAGATTTGTGATAAGATATTCCTGTAATCTAAAATAGTGCCCAACTAGTGGTTTATTGAGAATTACCTAAGCCAGTAATTACCAAAACCAAAGAAGATAACTCACTGCTACTTCTAATGCTGCCATCTCCCTCACAACATCCTTCACGATTAGCCACAAAAAGCATCTAATGCTCAGAAAAAGTTTGAAATAGACAAAGCTCCTTCTTAGCAGTCTCTTGACTCCCCTCCTCAGCTCCTTTTCACCTCCAGATTCCCTCTGTAGATAGGTTCTTGGCATGTCGGTTGCTGAAGCCATTCTAAACCCACGCTGGGATATCCTTGAAGTCATCTCCTAGCCCACAGACTCAAGCCCTCCTCCCTTCTTACTCTGTGTTCAAAAAGAACTCTTGTCCCTCAGTGTGATTCATGTTAGCAAATACTAAAAATATGGTCCTATTTTGCCTTCTGGGTATTTATCATATCAAAAAAGTTATACTTTATTATCTTGATTAACTTGTTTATTGCTTTTTTGAACTATGAGCTCCATGAGGACAGAGATATTTTTATCTGATCATAGTATTCAGTAAGAATTTGTCAAACGGCAAATAAGCCCCTAATTGTAACAAATTCATGCTATGATGTGAATAGCCAGTGTGGTCTCAACCTTCCCAGATTTTTTTAAAATGTAAATCTTTATTTTTTTAGAAGTTTTAGGTTTACTGCAAAATTGAGGGAAAGGTACAGAGCTTTTTATATACACACTGCCCCACATATGCATAGCTTTCCCCATTATCAACGTCAGACACCAGAGTGGTCCATTAGTTACAGCTGGTGAATGTACATTGATGTCATAATCAGTCTAGTTCCCATCAAGGCTCACTGTTGATGCTGTACATTCTGTGGGTTTGGACATGTATAGTTCATCATTTTGGCATCATATAGAGTATTTTTACTGCTCTAAAAATCCTCTTTGCTCCACTTATTTATCCCTAATACCTACCCCAGCCCCTGGAAACCTCCGATTGTTTTACTGTCTCCATAGTTTTGCTTTTTCAAGAATGTCATGGAGTTGGAATTAGACAGTATGTAGGCTTTGCAAATTGGCTTCTTTCACTTAGTAATATGCATTTAGATTCCTCCATGTCTTTTCATGATTTGATAGCTCGTTTCTGTTTAGCACTGAATTTCTGTTTAGCACTGAATGATATCCCATTGTCTGGATGTCCCACAGTTTATTTATCCATTCACCTATTTGGACATTTTGGTTGCTTCCAAGTATTGGCAGTTATATATAAAACTTCTATAACCATCCATATGCAGGGATTTGGGTAGACATATAATTTCATTTCCCTTGAGTGAACACCAAGAAGCATGATTGCTGGTCATAAAGTAAGAGAGTGTCTTGAGTTTTGTAAGAAACTGCCAAACTGTCTTCCAGAGTGATGTTACCAGTGATTCCACCAGCACTGAATGAGAGAGTTCCTGTTGCTCCACATGCTCACCAGCATTTGGTGGTGTCGATGTTCCTGGTTTTGGCCTTTCTTTTTTTTTTTTTTTGTATTTTTTCTGAAGCTGGAAGTGGGGAGAGACAGTCAGACAGACTCCCGCATGCGCCCAACCGGGATCCACCCGGCACACCCACCAAGGGGCGACGCTCTGCCCACCAGGGGGCGATGCTCTGCCCCTCTGGGGCGTCGCTCTGTTGCGACCAGAGCCACTCTAGCGCCTGGGGCAGAGGCCAAGGAGCCATCCCCAGTGCGCGGGCCATCTTTGCTCCAATGGAGCCTTGGCTGCAGGAGGGAAAGAGAGAGACAGAGAGGAAGGAGAGGGGGAGGGGTGGAGAAGCAGATGGGCACTTCTCCTGTGTGCCCTGGCCGAAAAATCGAACCCGGGACTTCTGCATGCCAGGCCGACGCTCTACCACTGAGCCAACCGGCCAGGGCTTGGCCTTTCTAATAGATGTGTAGTGATGTCTTGTCATGATTTTAACCTTGCTGTTTTGTATTTTCTAAAGAAAATCTGTTATTTCCATAAGCTAATTGGTAGCCTTTGAGCAGTGTAACAAAGTAGAAAAAGTCATCCTGGTATTGTGAGGGAAGAGGTTTTGGAATACAGGAATCCCTCTAAAGGAGTGCTATACTGCAGGAATGTATAACCTCAGAAAAAGGTATCTGCCTTAAGCTGTTATTGTTTCTAAAAAAAAAGTTTCCATTCTATTTCTAAGCTCACAGGTTCTCTGTAATTCCCAGTGATGTGTTCAGAGCAATTCTTTGGAAGGAGAGTGGAAGACCCCTGTGTTATGGAGGGTGAAGTAGAGAAAAGCAGGTGGACGCAGTGGTTGTTTACATGAACTATATAGGGACTTCTTTACTGTCTGTTCTTTATTAGGCAAAACCTATTGTCCATTGTGCTACTATTTCTTAATTGTTTGTTTATTTAACTAGGGGTTTTATAACCCTAGTAAGAAGTTAAGAGTTTGGGATGTTTGGTCTGTTGCTCTGTTTATTTGAAAAAACCTGGCTCCTTTTCTTTAGTGCAAATGAAGTTAAATGCTGGAATCCTTTGGCATAGCAGGGGGCGGGTAATAAGTTATGGTCAGAGTCTGGGCATGGCTTACATATATGGGAGTCTCTGATATATATATATAATATATATATATATATATTATATATATATTGTATATATTAGCACATTCCACTGAGACAGGTTTATAGAGTTCAGACTGGATAGCATTAACTTAATCTCCTTTTTGAATGATTTTTGAAAAGTTTAAAACAGGGAGGGAGAGAAAGAGAGAGAGAAGATGAAGAAACTAAGAAAAGTAGAGAGAGAAAGGAGAATAAATAAAAGGAGGAAGAAGAGGGCAGAAGCTTCCAGGCACGATGGCGAAGATGGTGGTGTAGGTAAATATGGTACTCACATCCTCTTACGACCACATCAGTATTGCATGTAAACTACAGAACAACCAGCATTTAGAACCTCCTGAGATCTAGCTGAAGAGAAGTTCTACAACTGAAGGTATACGGAAGAAGCCTGTCAAAACTGGTAGGAGGGGAATGAGCTGGTCCCACTCCAATGTGTAGTGGGTAAAAATCAGAAGGGATATCCCAGGAGCTCCCCCCTGAAGAGTGAGGGGTCCGAGTCCCACACCAGGTCCGCAGACCAGGGTTCCAATGGTAGGAAGAGAAGTTTCTATAACTTCTGGCTGTGAAAACCAGCAGAGATTGTGGCTGAGTGAGAAACGGGGTTGCTGGGAGTTCCCAGGCATTTCTTTTAAAGGGCCTGGACATGGCCTCACTTACTCTGAGCTCCAATCTGGGGTAGCAGTACGAAAGGTTTCCGGGGCACAGTGGGAGGAATGAGTTTCAGGACAAGTTCTAGAGGGGCAGATTCTTCCAGGACAGAAGTGCTGATGAAACCTCCCCCCACAGAGCCAGTAGGCAGGCACCATATCTGAGTCTCCATCAGCCTGGCTCACACTGTTTGCCCTGCTGTGGTGATTAACTAAGACACCAACCCCACTCAATTTCGGAGCCCACCCAAGCCATTTCCAGTGGCTTTTCTATACAAAAAGTCTTCCTCAGCTTATGTAGGGGACTTTTCTAAAATCTTTCAGATAAGTAGCATCTGGCCTCAGTGTGCACTGTCTCTTGTTAATTGGCCCCAGGTCAGCACTGGTGGCAGCCAGCCTTGGTTCACAGCCTAGCCTCTCCTTGGCACCTCCAAGCCCAACAGAAGTAGAGGCCCTCTTCAGATCACTTTCTAGTTCATGCCAAAGTAGAGGCAGCAGCTGACCTTGGCCTGCACCTTTCAGGAGGTCCCAGAGCCACTGCAGCTGATGGACAGCTTCAGACCATGCCAAAGCACCACTCAACCACCTCCCCAAGTGACTCATTCAAGGGGAGGACTCATTGAGTACCATAGCGCCACTGAAGTGAGTCCTGCTCCATGGAGTCAGCCCCTACACAGCAAATCCTCTGCTGTGATCATGACCAGTCCTCACAGCTGATCAACTTGGAGAAATCTCTCCCATTGACATACCAACAGTAACTGAGGCTCAACTGCAGTGGGGTGGGGTACACACACCCAACACAACAGATGCACCTGTAGTGCCCAGCTCAAATGACTTGAGAGGCTGCACCACTGTGCCATATAGGACACCTACTACATAAAACTACTCTACCAAGACCGGGAGATATAGCAGCTCTACCTAATATATAGAAACAAAGCAGTGAGGCAGCCAAAATGGGGAACCAAAGAAACATGTTTCAAATGAAAGAACAGAACAAAACTCCAGAAGAAAAACTAAAGAAAATGGAGACAAAAGATATAGAATTCAAAACATTGGCTATAAGGATGCTTAATGAACTGAAGGGAAGAGTAGAGGAACTTAGAACTTCAGTAAAGAGATAGGAAACATAAAAAAGAACCAGTCAGAAATGAAGAATATATTAACTGAAATGAAGACTACAGTACTGGGAATCAACAGTAGAGCATATGAGGCAGAGAATCAAATCAGTGGTTTGGAAGATAAAGAAGCAGAAAACACCCAATCAGAACAGGAAAAAATAAAGAAGGAAGGAAGGAAGGAAGGAAGGAAGGAAGGAAGGAAGGAAGGAAGGAAGGAAGGAAGGAAGGAAGGAAGGAAGGAAGGAAGGAAGGAAGGAAGGAAGGAAGGAAGGAAGGAAGGAAGGAAGGAAGGAAGGAAGGGGAATGGAGGGGAGGGGAGGGGAGGGGAGGGGAGAGGAAATTTAAAACATGAGGATAGCATATGGAGCTTTTAAGACAACTTCAAATGTACCAACATTCACATCATGGAAGTGCCAGAAGAGAGAGAACAAGGAACTTAAAATCTATTTGAAAAAATAATGACAGGAAACTTTTCTAATCTGGTAAAGGAAGTAGACATACAAGTCAAGGAAGCACAAAGGATCCCAAACAAGATGAACCCAGAGTCCCACACCAAGATACGTTATAATTAAAATGTCAAAGGTTAAAGAAAAAGAATCTTAGCAGCAAGAGAAAGACAGTTACCTACAAGGAAACTCTCATTAAGACTGTCAGCTGACTTCTCAACAGAAACTTTGCAGGCCAGAAGGAAGTGACATAAAGTATTCAAAGTGATGAAAAGCAGGGACCTACAACCAAGATTAGTGTACCCAGCACAACTATCATTTAGAATTGAAGGACACAGATACAGACAAGAAAAAACTAGAGTCCATTGCAACCAGACAGGTATTATAAGAAATGTTAAAGGGTCTTCTTTAAGAAGAAGTAGAAAAAAGATAAAATAATACGAATAATAAAATGGCAATAAACACATAATTATTTACAATTACTTTAAATGCAAATTTATTAAATACTTCAATCAGAGTACGTATGGAGGAGACCTTTACATGTGCTGTCTACAAGATACTCGGCTCACTTCAAATGGAAAGACACACTGAATGAAAGTAAAGCAATGCTAAAAGATGTTTTATGAAAATGGAAATTAACAAAAAAAGCTGGGCTAGCAATACTTATACCAGACAAAATAGACTTTAAAACAAAGTTTAGAACAAGAGACAAAGAAGGACCCAGTAATTCTACTTCTGGATATTTACCTGAAGAAATCCAAAACACTAAATCAAAAAAGACATATATATTCATATGTTCATTATTTACAATAGCCAAGCTATGGAAGCAAACTAAGTGTCCATCAATAGATGAATGGGTAAAGGAATATTGCATATGTACAATGGAATGTGACTCAGCCTTAAAAAAATAATGAAATCTTGTCACCTGCAACAACATGGATAGACCTAGATGGTATTGTGTTGAGTGAAATAAGTCAGACAATGAAAGACAAGTTTCATGATATCACTTATATCTGAAAAACAAAATTAATGAACAAGCAAGCCAGAAACAAACTCATAGATACAGAAAACATTTTGATGATTGCCGTATGGAGGGGTTTGGGGCATGGATGAAAAAGATGAAGGGATTAAGAAGTACAGATTGGTGGTTACAAAATAGTCATGGGGATGTAAAGTACAGCCCAGGGAATATAGTCAGTACCATTGTGATAACTGTGTGTGTTGTCAGGCAGGTACTAGATTTATCGAGGTGATCACTTTGTAAGTTATATAAATGTCTGATCATTGGGTTGTACACCGGCAATTAACATTATATCATATGTCGATTGTAATTGAAAAATAAAATTTTAAAAAAAGAAGAAAGAAGTGGAGGAAGATCAGACACATTCTTTTTACCTTTTTTGTTTTTATTCCTAACTATTCATAAACTTAGGAGAAATAATCTATATCTTTTGACTTTAAAAATTGTGATGGTGGAGTCATTCATTCACTGAAAGGCAACTCTTACTAGGCCTTTTCATGTGCTAAGAATATTATGTGACAAAGATGGCAAATAGCATAAAATTATAAAATTGACCAGGCAGTCAGTCTCATTTAAATGCCCGGGATACAGGGTGTTTTTGCAAAGAGAAGGAAGATGTGGTTCAAAACTGAGTTTGAGCACTGGGCTTTAAAAGGTCTTCCTCTAGCTCTTGCTAATCAAACAAGGCAAAGCATTTAGTTGGTTTAAAAAAAAAGATACAAACTTTCTTGCCCCACGGTCCGTCTTTTGCTAGTAACTGGAGGTGCTGTGATGCAAGAGATGTTGGACCAAATTCATGATGATCCTGGATATGGATTTCCAGAGATTCAGGCTTCCTTTCAGACACTGATTCATACTGTAACAAGTGCACTGTGGCATTGCACCAACACTCCCGAAGTCTAGGAGCTGAGAGACGAAAACTGGAAGACTCTTCCTTCCAGGTTTCTATATTTCACTCTGTTGCACTTGTGCCTTAATAATAAAATATATACACATATTAATTATAAAGCAACAGTTATGTTTCAGTTGAATTCTGGTGACCTGTCTTTTCCTTCCTAGACTCCCTATGCACTTTTACTTTTCCTGTGCCTCAATAATTTTATTTATACCTATGAATCTCCTGGGGATTTCGAAGATTGAAGAGCTATCATAATGTTGGTAAAGTATTCTAAACATTGAAGAGTTACAGTAAGTCGATATGACACAGGAGTAATGATAATTGTAGGAAACCCAGTTCTTTTTCTGAGCAGCATGCTGAAAAGCATAAGATGTTGTCATCAATTCTTAGCAATAGTCATAGTACTTAAAAATTTATCGAGAACATACTACATGCTAGGCATATTATATTATATTTTCTCAGTGCTTTTTCAAAAGCAACTCATGAGGTCGAAACACCTTTTTCAGATGAAAATGCTGAGGTTCTGAGGAAAAGCTGGAGGAAGTTGCCTAAGGTTTTCCTCCTCCACGTCCCACGCTCTTTACGCTGCATATTGAACAGCCCCCATGGTGCTGGCTGTCCTTCTAAATGATGACAACATGCCCCAGCATGCGCTAAACACTGTCCTACCATCATCTTCCTCCATCCTGCCAACCAGCCTTCTGGGAGATTGGGGTTGACTTTGTTTTATTTTACTGTTTTATCTCTGAGGCATATTTATCTAATACGCTCACATAGGAACGATGTGACAGAATTAGGACATGAACCCAGGATATGTGTCACACTCAGAAGACCTTGGCATTCACCATTGCACTGTATTATCCTTGAACCAAATCAGTTCATGCTCAGAAAGCTTTCAGCGGTCTCCGAAGATCCTTAGAATGAACTTCAAAGTGCTTTCTGAAAGTGCCTAGACTTCCGATTTAATTTGCCTATGCCGAGCTCTTCAGCCCTCACTGCCCCACCTTTCAACTCATTCCCTCTGCTTAACCCCAGTTGCTCAATTTCTTGGATTGACCAAACAACTTTGCTCTCTGGCTTGTTCCCATGCTTTCTATTCAGAGTCCGTCTCCTGGCCCTTCTCCTTCCTAGTTTAAAGGTTCTCTTTCCTCTAGGTGCCCGCGTGTAGGTGTGTCTGCTCTCACATTCTCTCAGAATGCCTATAATGTAATATCTGTCTGCTGCCTACCCTGGAAGCTCCATCCCATCTGAAACACCACTGACTGCTGTATTTTCTTCCAGCCCCGGGCCCAGAGGAGGCACTCAGTAGATCTCTGCACACTTGTGGAAGGAATGAATTATCTTGATTCTAGTTTTCCCGGACCCCTGGTTCTGCTCTCCATTTCTTTGTGTTTATTCTCCTCTCTACTCCCTTCAGCCCTCTTCTTACCTCTGCTTCTGCAAGCTTGTGCCTAGGCTGCCCTTTACAACTACGCTGGGGAAGACCTGATCTGATTCCCTGCTCGCTATGAGCCCCCTGAGTGCATAAGAGTGTACAGTACATATTTGTTGAATTGAAACAAATTGATATCGGAACTCAGTCTTAAGAAGGTTTATTACGCAAGGCTCACAAGAATTGAATCAAAGGGCTCCTTTAAAAGTTTTTGTTTTTTTTTTTCTGCTAAATTACACATCCTAACTTGGCTGAGATCTGTAGGTAGAATGGGCCAATTTCAAATAAGCTTATGGTTTTATCTCACTCCGAGGCAGGAGTAGCCCGCCTTTCAGGCTCCCTGAGAGTACTCCCAGGTTTGGGAGGAGCAAGGAAAAGCCTGGCTCTGCTGTGTGAGTGTGTACTCTCCTGGCTGCCTTGTCGATAGTCACTCAGGAAAGGATGACTCAGGAGCTGGACTCCAGACTGTGCGTTTTCAAATCTTCTACTACTTACTGATTCTTAGCCTAACGTGTTAGGTCTCAGTTTCCTCATCTCTAAAACTCATGGGATTTTATAATGCATAAATGATTTGATCTATGTAAAGCATGTTAGCAGGTTGCCTGTCACATCGTAATTAATAAGTGATGACTATTATTATTTTATACCTAAATAGTACTTGATTTCTCAATTTTTTTATATACTATGTGCTAGCAGATGGGTAGGCCTTCCCTGGGAAACTCATGTAGGTGGCCTTCTTTGGTAAACAAAGAAACCATATATCTCCAGTGTCATGTTTGATAGTCTTAATTCTTGGTCTTAAATCTCTGTTTTCTTCAAAAGAATCCAGACAGCTGTAGAAACAGAAGACTGAAAAGCTGATGGGTCAACAAGCTCTTTTCTCGCTGATGTGGGTTTCTACCTTAAGGTCTATTTCCAGTGTGTTTCACTTACGCTTAAGATTCCCTCCAGCATTGAGGCTTCCGGCACATTTCCTGAGAAGCTCTTCCTTTAACATAACGCTATTAGGAATTTTTTTCCGTGATATGAAACCTGAATTTCCCTTTGCCTAATTTAATCCCTCTTCACATACACTTCAGACCTCTTTAAATAATTCTTTTCCCTCCTTGTGCCATTTGCACCTTTCAGTTACTTGTAGAGAATTGTCATAGCTCCCTTTGGGCCTAATCCTATCACTTGAATTCATGTTGGGCAAGCTGTACATTCTGTATTAGTCTATGGGTATATCTTATGCATACTCTCTTGCTGGAATAAAGGGAGTGCTCCCATGGCATTATCCAGACCTTATCATCAATAACAGCTACTATATGTGAAACAAAGCAAATGAGTTTTTGAAAAAACAAAGAACGTATCTAACAGTAAGAGATTTACTCTTTATATTATTCTTACCAATTATGAGTGTACCTCTTGTTATAAATAACCGTAAGGTATAGTTGTCTTTATTTAATCTATAATCTGTACATATAGAGGGGAATACTATAGAGAAAACCCCAAATAGCAGATAAAACAAAAGAAATTCTTAGTTTTTGAATGTGTATGTGTGCGTGTATGTATGTGTGTGTCTATGTGTCTAATGTTCTAGCAGTTTATCCAAAATATAAGAAGACAAAATTCAAAAGAAATAGAAAGTTGATGAATTTCACCCATCACAAGGGAATATGTAGCTCTTTCTAAATCTCTACAGCCACAACTCTTTAGAAACATGGGCCTGTCCTTTCTGATTTGAAGAGATAAAAATAATTTTAAACTATACATATGATTATTCACCTAAGGCATCTTTGAGAAGTGAGAAAGTGTTTTCTAAGGAAGAGGAGGCTCCATAATCACTGCTGTTGAGTTGGGGTGTGATAATTTTCTAGGAGACCTTTCCAACGGCTTTAGGGGCTCAAGAAAGAAGGAGAAAATACCACTTGTAAATGAATTTCTGACCCAGGCACCTAGCCCTCCACTTGAAGACACTCAGAACTTGAGAACTGCCCATTCAGAGAACAGGATAGAAATCTTGTCACTTCTAAATTTATCAAAAATGGAAAACTGAGGTTCAAATGGTAAGTGACGGATTTAAAATTACATGGGAAGTTGCAGGCAGATGTGTTGTTAGAGCACAGACATCCTTTCCTAGTTGTTCAAAGGTCTTTACTACTACAACTCGCTCATAGCTTGATAATCACATTCAGCTTAAAAGCCCATCATGACAAGTCAATTGAATAATGGGCTGAAATGGATTGCAACTAAATGCTCTTTTCTAAAATAGATCTTTTTAATCATTATAAGATTTGAGCTGAATGAAAGAACATATATTACTTAAAATGATCATCAGTTCTGTTTTCCTCAAGGCTACAGAAATTTCTAAAACAATGAGTCTGACATATTTACTCTGGCAGGTACTCCTCCTCACCCCAACCCCCACCCCAACCTACCCAATGATTGATTGTAACCTTCCTCTTTAGCTTCATGTTCCATTGGTCTTTTCCCACCTCTCTGACTTTCCTTGTGCTATTTACTTTACCCAGAATGTTCCTTGTCTTCAACTACATCTGTGGTGCCTTTCAGAAAGTATCTTTCCAGAGCCGCCTTCTGAACTCGTCCCAATGCATGCTCAATATTCCTAGACCGTGTGACCACCTGTCTTTCTCAAAGATACCTCGTTCTGTCCATAGGGAACTCAGTTCTCTCCCTTCAGCTGTGCAGAGATCTTTATTTCCCACTCAGCACTGCTGTGCTTCCCACCTCTGCTCTTGTCATTCTTCCTCAGTTTGCCCCATTTCCTCACAAAGGACTACAGAGTAAAAGCCTTTCAGCATCATCTGGCATCTGGCATTCTTCTCTTGCACACTGCCCCAGTGGGGAGCCTCTTTTCAACCCTTCATGGCTCAAGGGTAGATTCAGAAACTCAACTTCTGTCCCAAGCGCATCCTAAATGCTTCCTTAGCGAAGTCACCCTGACCTCATCTCTCCCGTTTTTGAATCGCCACCACACTTCTTTTAAGGCACTTGCACTTTTCTTTATATCATATTTGCATGTTTTCTTTTAACTCTGCTAAATTAAAAAAGAATTCTAATTGTGGTAAAGTATATATACCATAAAATTTTACCATCTTAATCATTTTTAAGTGTACAGGTCAGTTTAGTGTTAAGTTACATTCACATTGTTATACAATCTCCAGAACTCTTTGTCTTGCAAAACTGAAACTCAATACCCATTAAACCCCGACTCCCCATTCTTCTCCCTTCATTCCTTGGCAACCACCCTTGAACTCTCTGTGTGTATGAATTTGACTACTTCGAGATACCTCACATAAATGGAATCGTTCCAGCGTTTGTCCTTTTGTGATTAACTTACTTCACTTAGCATAATGTTTTCAAGATTTATCCACATTGTAGATATGATTTCCTTCTTTTTAAAGGCCGAATAGTATTCCATTAAATGAGGACATCATCATTTCTTTATCCATTCATTCATTAATCCATTGATGGACATTTAAGTTGATTCCACCTCTTGGATGTTGTGAATAATACTGCACTGAACATGGGTGTGCAAAATCTTTTTGAGACCCTGCTTCCAGTTTTTTTTTATTGTATGCTGAATCATATGGTTAACTCTACTAAATGCTGAGCTCGTGCTATATTCTGAGCCCGGAGAGTGAGGACTGAGTGATTGTTACCTTTGTATCTTCTGAACAGGTTTCACTTTGCCATGTAGGTAATAGGCATTCAGTGGGTATTTGTTGAATAAAGCAATGAATGAAGCAAATGTTTTCTAATATCAAACATGAATGATTTATATAGATTAAAATAGTAACTTGTTTTATATCAGAAGTCAACTGACAGGGAAAGTGTATATAGAAAAATATATTCAGTTGTTAAAATATCTGCCAAAATAAGGACCCAAGAGCACTGTATACATTCTTATATAATGATCATATTGGGAGTTCTGTGATAGGCAGTTGCAGTTTTGTACAAATTTGAAGAAAAATTGTTAAACTTTCCACCTCCCTTTTTACTCTCTGTGTAAAGTATAAAGAGCCATAACCCATTAACAAATTCAGTTATTTCCAGAACAGTGAAAGTAGCTGTTAGAACAATAATTGTGAAATGTAAAGTAATCGCAAGCAGGTTCATGCTCTGTGTAATGATCAGATAACTTGAGTAAAAGCAATAATTTTGTGTTCCTGGACCACACTGGAGGTAGAAAACAAGAAAAGCTTGCACCATGGCTGCATATTATTTAAAAGGCAACACTTTATATTTCCTTTGCACTTAAAAGTTTGAATGATCTGGCTCGCAGAAATAGACAATACACTTTGGAATACATTAAAATGGCACATACAGTAAGACAAATTGCTATTTTATAGGCTTGCCATAATGTAGTAAATTTGTACTTTTAGTTAATTCATAATAAATTTACATACCAGTTGCTGGGGTTTTCATTGTGCTAGTTCATTCCTTTCATCCTCTTTCTTAGGGACGACACCACTCCATTGTATAAGTATATGAAAAGGAAGGGGGGTGGGGAAGAAATTCAGTGACAAAGGTCTGTAATCGAAGAAGCTACCATAGCCCCTACAGAAGATAGTGAGTACCAATGAAGATTCAGAGAAAAAGTCCATTTTTACAATGGGCCGTTCTTATTTCTTATCTTGCTGCCTCCATTTTTTTGGTGTCTGTGAGAACTCTGAGCTCAGACCCTCTGCTTGAGGACATAGGGGAAACTGGAACCCACATCCCTTGACACTCCTCATTCATTCGCTTCGCTTTATAGAAGGTACCTTGAGCCAGATGTCAATTATCAAGAAGAAAAACCTGTAAATCAACCATGACCACAATTCCACTCCCATCTGCCAAAAAGAAGTTTAATTGGTTTTAAAAGATATGAGGCTATAGATATGTGAAAATTTGATTAGAAATCAAAATATGGACAGCAGTCCAGAGTGACAGCATGGATATATGACTATTTTATTACTAGGGAATGTTTTGCTACTTAATTGATTTAATTTGGGCCTATCAAAATGGGGTTGAAATATGTTTCTTTTAGGTAGTGACTAAATAAGTCAGACCAGCGCTTGCATTATTTTTGCTGTATTCACATTGCCTCACTGGTTTTGCTGTATGGTGCAGAGAGCCCTTACACTCCCACTATTATTTACCGCTATCTATATCTGCTGGTGAAGTAGATACAGAGCCTAGAACCCAAAATGAAAAGCATCAGTTACTATTATGGGACTTGAGTCAAAGAACTTAATTCCTCTGGGCTGAAAAACAGTGTACTGGACAAGTTAATTTCTGAGGCTACTTCCAGCTGTAAAATTCTACCCTTCTCTGTGATAACATCACACCATGTTAATGGATTCCTGGATTACCACACAGTCAAAGTAACTGAAGAGTCAGGGCAAGGATTTGAGTTCACATTATGTGTGAAAATTACCCAGAGAGAAGTGTAAGGTGCTTGAAAATAGTTCCTCCACACAGATGCTATTGAAGCCCGGGGAGATCTAGTCTAAGCCAGCACTGTGCTGTGCCGTGCCCTTAATACTGATTTTCTGCTTGTGTCTGTATTTCTCCAGAGGACCTGAGCGAATTATGTGCCGATCATTCCTTATTAACCACATTTTTTTATTATCCAAAAGGCTAGATCTCATTTAATTTTGATGTATGATAGCTCCATTGTATATTAGCAAATACATGTTGGGGGGGGGGAGGAGTACAAAATTTAAATAGAAACATGTCAAAAGAAAATTTTAAAACCAAACATATACACATCTTGGAACACCTTTCCTTTTGTGAAGTAGTCAGGTAGAATAAATATACTTAATTGTGCTATACAGGAGGTACAATTAGTGTAAGTTACAAAAATGGTAGGTCTAATGCTTTCAAACCCCAACTGGTTCCCCCAATTCTCCTGAATATGATAGGCTTCCTTCAAAATCAGTAATGTCTTAAGAAGTTGGCAGTGCTAAGAAATGTAACGACAGGGGTCCAGGTACCCAGTCAGAGAGGGCCTCTGCCAAGGACCAACATAGTAATTTGTAGAAATACAGCTTCTTGGAATTATTGGGTTCAAAAGGAAAATTCTTTTCTGACTTTTTCTAAGTGTTTTTTTGTTATCATAAGGGGTGTATGGATTTGATTTATGAACAAGTACTGCTGTAAATAATCAAATAATAAAATGGCATGTCAGCAAGGGATAAAGAGTTCCTTACAGAAGTTAAAGTGAATTTAAATAACTCCCGAGTCCACTTACAAAAGTGCCTGTTGTTCTCAGCTCAAGAACAGTTGAGTAGCAATAAATATTGTATTAAGAAAGTTGGTTTGTCTTACGGATAAGGTTTCTATAAATAGTTAAAATGGAATCAGCACACACCCTTTTACCCACACCGATTTCTGTTTGTTTCTGCGACATCTTCCGAAAGCTCTGCCTCACTGTATAAGCCAGGAGGAAGCACCAGTACTTGCACAGCATTTAAGATGCAGATAAAAAGCATTTCTAGCACATTATGGGAGCCCTGTAGGGTTTGAGTTTAATGTGAATGGCCGGCCAAAGTGGAGAGGACTTTATGAGATATGGAATAAGAAGCTCCTCTGCCATTTGCTACGAGATGACAATAAAGAAGGGAGGATGTAGAAAAGAAGCAGTCTTGTTTTCTTCAGATGTGTCCATGGGAAATACCTTGTCTTTCACACAGAAATGACTGGAGGGTGTCCTGATTATGTACTACATGGTATTTTATGATCCAGATTACTTTGTTAGGAAAAAAAAAAAAAAAGTGGTGCCTGACCTGTGGTGGCACAGTGGATAAAGCGTTGACCTGGAATGCTGAGGTTACTGGTTTGAAACCCAAGGCTTGCCTGGTCAAGGCACAACCAAGAAGCAACTGCAAGTTGGTGCTTCCCGCTCCTCCCTGGCCTCTCTTTCTCTCCTCTCTCTACAATAAATAAATAAAACCTTTAAAAAATTGGTAAATGTGCAATGGAATTCTTTGTATTTTTTTCGTAAAGTATTAGGCCTTTGTATAATATTTGCATAATTTTTGTGAATTGGAACCTGAATCATAAATAAAATGTTAATTTGTAGACACATTTAATGGTGGAGTAGATGGAAAAATAGAATGTGTTAGAAAACTAGGTATTTGCAGAAGCTAATGAAGTTAATTGGTCTCATTTGACTACCTTATTTGCCCCAACCCCCTAAAGACTGGGCTTTTTTATTTCTTTAATTAAAAATGAGTTTGGTATGTTAATATTATAACCTTTCATTTTTTCCTAGTTTTCTATATAAATGTATTTATAGAACCGCCCTTAGGAGTCCAGTATTACTAAGAACATTAGTAAACTGGGAGCAGTAAGAAGGGTGCTAATGCTACGCAAAAGCTATTAGCCACATACATTGGGAAAATCTGTACTTTTATACCTTATTATTACTTCCCTGTCCTGTTTTCTTTTGATTACATAGAGAAAGATCTATTTTCCTCTAGCCCAGGGGCCGGGAACCTATGGCTCGGGAGCCAGAAGTGGCTCTTTTGATGGCTCCATCTGGCTCGCAGACAAATCTTTAATAAAAAAAAAATAATAATAACGTTAAAACTATAAAACATTCTCATGTATTACAATCCATTCATTTCCTACCACTCATGTTCATGGTTGTGGGTGGCTGGAGCCAATCACAGCTGTCCTACGGGACAACACCAAATTTTTACTGGATAATGCGTAATGTACACGGGTCGTTGTGGGGTCAGGAAGTAAACCTCCCTCCTTTTAATCAAGCAGTCAGCTAGCTAATTGCAGAAACCCTTTTGACAAAGAAGATGGCTAAAAGAAAAAAAGATGAGTATAGTACTTATCAGCAGGAATGGAGAGAGGAATTCACCTTTGTGGAGAGAGCAGGTTCTGCAGTGTCTAATATGCAATGATAAAATTGCATCCATAAAACGGTCAAATATAAAGCAGCACTTCGACACACGCCATACTACATTTGCGTAGAAATATCCAGCAGGGGATAGCAGGAAGAAAGCATGTCAAAAGCTACTGTGCAGAGTGCAAGCTAGTCAGCAGCAACTCCGTGTTTGGACACAACATGGTGACTGGAATTCGGCTAGCTTTGCTGGTGCTTTAGCAATTGTGAGAAACAGAAAGCCATTCATAGATGGGGAGTACGCCAAAACATTCATGCTTGATGTTGCCAATGAACTTTTTGATGACTTTTCGGATAAAGACAAGATAATCAAACGAATAAAAGACATGCCTCTGTCAGCAAGAACTGTTCATGATTGTACCATCACGATGGCAGATCAAATTGAGGCAACACAAGTAAAGGACGTAAATGCAACACCATTCTTTTTTCTCGCTTTGGATGAGTCAACAGACATAAGCCATTTATTCCAGTCTAGCGTGATTGCAAGGTATGCTGTCAGTAACACTATGTGAGGAAAGTCTTGCTGTTTTGCCTATGAAAGAGACAAGAGGGGAGGATTCATTCAAGTCTTTCACTGAATTCGCTAAAGAAAAAACATCTACTGATGGATAAACTTATTTCATTGTGTACTGATGGTGCTCCATGCATGGTGGGGAAAAACAGAGGATTCGTAGCGCTTCTTCATAAACATGAAAAGAGACCCATCCTAAGTTTTCACTGCATCCTACATCAAGAGGCGCTTTGTGCTCAGATGTGTGGCGAGCAGCTTGGTGAAGTGATATCGCTGGTCATTTGGGTAGTCAACTTTATTGTTGCCCGAGCTTTAAATGATTGCCAGTTTAAAACACTATTGGATGAAGTTGGGAATAATTATCCTGGTCTGCTTCTGCACAGCAGTGTGCATTGGTTGTCAAGAGGGAAGGTACTCAGCCGTTTCGCGGCTTGTCTGAGCAAAATTTGAACTTTTTTGAAATGAAAAACTTCAAGCATCCTGAGTTAGCTAACACTGAGTAGCTCCTGAAGTTCTACTATCTCATGGACATGACTGAACATCTGAACCAGCTCAATGTGAAAATGCAAGGCGTTGGAAATACCTGCTCAACATCTTGATCTCCAGCAGCTAGCGGGCTTCACATCTAATCTCCTGCAGACATTCAAAGTGCACTTTGGAGAATTTCATGAGCACACTCATTTTTTTTAAGTTCATCACCCATCCACACGAGTGTGCAGTGGACAGCGCCGACCTGAGTTACATCCCCGGTGTCTCTGTCAGAGATTTTGAGCTACAAGCTGCTGACCTGAAGATCTCCTACATGTGGTTGAATAAATTCAAGTCACTGAATGAAGATTTGGAAAGACTTGCACGACAGCAAGCAGAGTTGGCGAGCAAACACAAGTGGGGAGAAATGAAAAAACTTCAGCCCGCGGACCAGCTGATTGTCAAAACTTGGAACACGCTTCCCTTCACATACCACACACTGCAGCGTGTGAGTATTGCTGTACTGACAATGTTTGGCTCCACGTATGCATGTGAGCAGTTTTTCTCATATCTAAAGACCATTAAGACCAACCTACGATCACGTTTAACGGGTGGAAGTCTCAATGCCTGCATGAAGTTTAACCTCACCACGTATCAGCCAGACTACAAAGCCATCAGCAAAACCATGCGGCACCAGAAGTTGCATTAATGGTAAGAAGTACTTTATTCATCATTGGTTAGCAACAGCATAACAACGTTATTAAAAAGAATTCAGAGACTTATTGTACTTTAAAAGTGTTGGTCTTACATAAAATGCATTTACTTGTATTTAGTGTTAAACATGTTGTATGGCTCTCACGGAATTTCATTTTAAAATATGTGGCGTTCATGGCTCTCTCAGCCAAAAGGTTCCCGACCCCTGCTCTAGCCTGAAAATGGTACAAATAAAAATACATAAAATAACGATTGTTGAGTGGAATTTAATTTTTAAATACCAGTACTTGAACAAATTTTGATTGATTAAATTACATGGTAAACTCTCAATGAAATATCAACAGTGTGAAATCAGAGAAATCGCAGCCCTGAGCTAATCAATACCATGTGTGGAGATAATTTCTCCCAATTTATTCCTTGTATAAGGAAAAGTTAAAAAGCAAAATATTTAGCTAGTCACCAAAGAGTGCTTTTTAATGAGAGCTTTATGTTTTGGCTGCCACTTTTGAATATAGAGTGAATATTGAATGTATTCATGCACGCTGCAAAGGATTCTGGGACATTGTTTCCCTAATGTCATCACTAAAATATTGCATTTGTATTGATTGTCTATGATTTCTGTATATGGATGATTGAGTTTCAGCAAACTACTTAGGGTTTCAGAGGATTTGGGTAATGTTACAGTGTAGGGTTGGAAATCTCCATTAAGGTTTTATTGCAAAGGGACAAAGACATAGTTTTAGTGCATTTATTAGGCCCTTGCTGTAGAAATAGGAATAATAAGCCATCTTTTTTAAGTTAAGAGACCTTGGAACGGGTGAGTCTAATAAATCCTAGGTTTAAGAAGAGTGGTACGTGCTGCAGGGCTGAAGTTGTTTGTTCATCTGGAATGTATTAGAATCTTGATTAATAAGAAGACATCTGCAGTTTTACATAAAAAGCAGACCGGGCAGTTTGGCAAATAGAAATGGAAAAGGAGAAAGAAAAGCCAATTCCATCGAATGCTATTGTTTTCTTTTGACCCAGCATTCTTATTTCTTTCTTTTTTTTTTTTTTTCCTTTTTTTTTTTTGTATTTTTTTGAAGCTGGAAATGGGGAGGCAGTCAGACACTCCCACATGCGCCCGACTGGGATCCACCTGGCATGCCCACCAGGGGGCGATGCTCTGCCCATACAGGGCGTCGCTCTGCTGCAACCAGAGCCATTCTAGCGCCTAAGGCAGAGGCCACTGAGCCATCCTCAGCGCTCGGACCAACTTTGCTCCAGTGGAGCCTTGGCTGCAGAAGGGGAAGAGAGAGACAGAGAGGAAGGAGAGGGGGAGGGGTGGAGAAGCAGATGAGCTCTTCTCCCGTGTGGGAATCGAACCTGGGACTCCCGCATGAACCCGGGAATCGAACCCGGGACTCCCGCACACCAGGCCAACGCTCTACCACTGAGCCAACCGGCCAGGGCTCTTATTTCTAATAGTACAGAGCAAACCAACATTTCCCCCTACAAAACTGCAATATAGAATTAAAATCTGTAACTTATAGAACAGACAGGTCCTTTTAAAGACCTATTTATACAATTATTCTATGTTTATAATACTTTTTCCAGAAGATCCTAGCGGAATAAAGAAAAGACTCAGTTGTTTGATTGTTTGATATCAAACATATAGATATTTTCACATCTAAAATTAACATTTCATAGAGTATATATTTATATTTAATATATTTTAAAACGTTTTACTTAAGAACCTTTACCCTCACAATCATTTTTCACCAAATGGAAGGACATGATTTCTACATAAGACACCTTAAATTCAAGATGGCCAAACAATTGCTCTTGGACTAGGGCATGGATAGTGTTTGAGGGAAATCAAAGTCAAAGCCTGTAAAATTTGTATAATCCACACATCAACAGCATGGTTTCCTGAATGCCAGGGAATTTTACAAAAGGGAATGATAAAATCAGAGCTCACTATTTGGAAGATAACATGTTTGGCAGCTAGTTTCTTAAGAATTTGGCACTCAAACAGACATTAATCTCTGAGGCCAATAAGGGGAAAGACTGTTACAGTCTTTGCTGAAGGCACAAATTCATGCATATAGCAATAATTCTTATGGGAATAAAGGGAACAAATTCTGACAATTTTAAAATACAACAGTTTTAAAGAAGAAGAACCTCACACAAAGAACAAGAATGATAGCTTACTTCAGTTCTATTCCACAGTAGTGTTTGGCATACAAATCTCCAATGATAATTTATATATCTGGATGAGGGATGATTATTTTTGGCCATGCAGTAGCAGATAGCTGAATCATAAACAATAGGTTCTAAAAGCAGACTTGCTTAGTAGGAACAGATATTAATGGATTATATAAATAAGCAACTGAAAAATGATTGAAAGATGAAATTCCTTAGCAGTCATTAATACAATTAAATGTATATAGTTATGTTAGAATCTATTTTGTTTCAGAATATAAGTACCAACTTCTCCTCCACACCACTACCCAAAAGTGTGATATTTCAATAAATTTTAGGCAGAGTCTAATTCTATTTCAGCAAAGACAGCAGAAATTAAAAGCAAAGAAACATGGTGTCATAAATATGTATGCTTAGTATAGGAGAGAAGGTTTTCAATACATGGTAGAACAACACTTAATACACTTGACTTTTACTGTGAAAGTCAAGATAGTAAATATTTTAGGTTCTTTGGGCCTATGGTTTGTCATTGTAGTCAGCTCTGCCGTATTAGCAGCTGATGCTCAATATATAAATGAATAAATATGGCTATGTTACAATGAAACTTTATAAAAACAGGTGCATTTAGCTTTCAAGCCTAATTTGCCAAATCCTCCTAAAATATATTGGTTAAGAATTCAGTAGGTCTTCAAGAAGTGTTAGATGGTTATAATAATTTTCAGTACTTGGATTTTAAAGAAGTACACACTTGAACTGTATCCATATTAGACAGAAGGAAATTTGTGGACATATGTCAATGCCTACAGGGTCTTACATGTTTACACTTTGTTATTAATGACTAATTATTGGAGTAAGGGGGAGAGGTGTATAAAGGGTTTATACAAAGTTCTTTATCTAGATAAAGCTAGAAAAGCACATCGGGGTAAAAGGATTGTTTTGAATATCAAGAATGCTTTCCAAGTAATTCATGCTATTCCAAATTTTTTAGAAATATATTATCTTCCCCTAGAAGTCCAGATGAAGACATTTACATTTTAAAAATGCCACTATGTAATTGACAACATCATAATATACATTTATTATGGCCAAGACTTTTCCAGGAGAGCCAGGACAAAAACAAACGAACAGATATTAACGCATAGAATTGTTCTTGCTTCAGTATTCTGTTGTTGTCATTGCCTGTGTTCCTTTTAGGATACGTGTCATGGGTATGGAACATAGTATTTCAGGTACGAAGGTGTTGTTGCTCACTGCTCATCATTAGGGCGTGCATGTGACGCTCTTCTTAATGGGATGACTACTTTGTTCTAATCTAGCCAGCTAGACTCATTTTTTTGCCCTTCTTTGTGTGTGTTTATGTGTGTGTGTGTGTGTGTGTGTGTGTGTGTGTGTGTGTGTGTGTAGTTTCAAGATAGCTGGCTTTAATTAGAAAGGCAGTCTGTGCCACTGTCCAGCTGTTTCTTAATGTATGAGATTCAAAATTGACAGGTCATGTAGTGACAGTAGTGGAATAAATGGCAATGAATTAGGAAGAGACGTTACAGGGATTTCACCCTTACTTATTTGTAGTTAGTCACCGAAACTTTTGGTTCCATTTTTCTAAGAAAGTCAAGGCATCCTTTCCACTCTGTCACCTCTGCAACAGCTTTACTTGAGGTTTTCCTCTCTCACCTGGGCCAGTGCCGTAGCCTCGTAGGTGTACTCCCTGCCTCTAGCCTCCATCCAGTCCCTCCCAATATAGAGTGAGCTGAGGAGTCCCTTCTCTGCTGATTGAAATCCTTTACCAGCACTTTGCTTGCACATAAGCTCAAAGCTGTCGCTTGACAGACAAGTCTGGGTGAGCTGGATCCTGACTCCGTGTCTTCTGCCACTTGCTCCAACAAACTCTACGCTCTAGTCCAGATCCTGGCTTCCTGTTGGTATACCCTAGGAAACTTTTAAAAATATAGAATGATCTAAACCTCATCCCGAGACCAATGTAATTAGAATGTCTGGGAGGAGGGTACAATCAATATTTTGAAGTTATATCTCCAGGTGATTTTCATGTACAGCCCAGTCTAAGTTCTTCTTTCTAGTCATGTACCACCACCAGTGGTGGTTCCCTGATTACATAATTTTTGCTCTTGTACATACAATACTCTCTGCCTGGAATGACCAGTCTTCTTTTTTATACCTGGAAAACTACTGGTTAGTTTTTAAGGTTCAGCTCAACATAAACATGACCTTGGGTGGTATTTCTATATCCTCCAAGATAGAGTTGTTGCTTCTTTCATGGAGCTCTTACAACAGTTGTGTAGAGGCTCTTATTACATTTCTGATTCCATTGTGTTATAGTCACCTATTAACATCTGTGCCTCTTCCCCATTCATGAGTCAGTAAACTATTCCATAGTGTAATAGTTCACTGTCCTGGTCAGCTTGGTATGACTCTCCAGGTACAGAGTCTCAGCCACAAACAGGTACTCACGGTATCATTGTGGAGTTTATCCATGAATTGGAAGAGCAAGCCAGGTGGTAATCACGACACACCTGAAAGTGTATTCACTAGATCATTTAATGGGCTTCAAATGGAAACTAGGTAAAAGAAGAGCTAGTCTGAGAAGCAGTGAGTGTTGCCAAATAGGGGAGTCCATAGAATGAGCAGTGTACTGTGGAAACCTTCTCTGGGATGCAAAAAAGAATAAGGTCATGTGACCACAGCCAGAGTAAAGGAAATGGTCAAGACTTTGGGCAAGAGAGGTGACAAAGGGGAGAGAGAAAACATCAATGACAATTGAACAGAATCTTCTCTTATGTAGGGAAAGAAAATCAATGGTCATACTGAGCTCACTCCAAGGTCACATGCTGGTAAGAGAGAAGACTGGGAAACTCACCGGGAAGCAGAACATTCCTTTAAGAGATGGTAGAGAATGGTGACAGGAACACCAATGCAAATGACATCAACCCCAAGCAATAACTGAATCTTTAAAAAAAAGATACTAAATAATGTTTACTTAATTATTATTGTCTTAACTATAGGAGCAACATTAAGGGGCTTTGATAAACCTTTGCTTATAAAAACAATATAAAATATAGCCAATAATTCAGCTGGAGAAAAAAAAATAGGATAAATACAAAAATCAGTCTATGCAAGAGAATGATTCTTACCTATTTTGGAAACTTAATCTACTCCTATAATTGATTGTGGTGTTATATTCTGTGTATTAAGGAACCTTATTATGAATATTCACAAAATAGGCATGGAGTGTAGTAGCTTTAGAGCAGCAGACTTTTTCGTAGTTGTTGTAAATCATTTTCATCCCTGACGGGGTAGCTCAGTCAGGGTCAGCTTGGTTAGAGGGTCATCCTGATATGCCAAGGTTGTGGGTTCAATCCCTGGTAAGGGCACATACAAGAGTCAACCAATGAATGCAAAAATAAGTCTAACAATAAGAGTAACAATAATGTTTCTCTTTCTCTCCCCCTTCTCTTTCTCTCTCTTCTTTCTCCTCCTCTCTCTCAAGTCAATAAAACAATTATTTAAAGAACCTCTTTTTCATAAAGAGCACAAACCTTTAAAAAATATATGTACAGTTAAAATAACTCTGTACATATTTACCCAAAACCCAAGGTGAGTGGAGATTACATGTTATATACCGTTTTAGCTCAGTGCCCAGGAAAATACCTGTTTGGTGAATGAATGGGTGAAAGTAAGTGGACTTGAGTGAGTTAAGAAACAGTTGAGAAGTTTTTGCCTTAGATAAGCCACTTTCTCCTAGGTCTCCCATCATCCATCTGGCTGCAAAGTGAATGTAGGAGGCTTAGTCTAAAAAGCATATTAATTCAAAGAGACATCATGAAGGAGTTATGTATTATAAAAAGTATTCATTGATGCCCCACCATAAAATTAATGGAATTGAAAATTTCTCTTTTTAGAAGAGACTCAGCAACTTTGCATAAATAAATGAGATCAATGATAATTTGCTACAACAAAGTTGATTTGTTTGCTTTCAGCTGTTTTCAAAACCACCTAAAGTTTAGTTCATAAGTTGTTCACTTGGAATTCCAATGGAACAAGGCAGTACATGGGGATTAGGCTCTTGGGCTAGCTCATCCATTTTTATTATTGTTTTTAATAAACATGAACTCGGTAGTAAAGGGTCACAGCTACAGCTATACAGTTTGTGAATTTCACAGAGGTCCCCAATAACAGGGTGAAGGGGCAGAATCCATCAGTGCTGTAGTCAACCAGTGGAAGGGACACTGTTTCTTGTAGTTTCTCTAACAGGAGGGTACCTTTTAGAGTTTATACTCTTAGAAGGATTGCCTTTTTCAGTCTCTTAAAGATGCCTCTGGTTTGTAACTGAACAGTGATTGTAAAACAACAATTTGTAGCGTTATTTAGGTGGGAATTTTAATTCTGCCTCATCGTTAAGGAAGGCAGACACACTCATCCAGGATTCAGTGCATTATCAGGAGCTCCTGGTCCATTTTCCTGTGTTTCATGGGCACAGAGGGTCGAGCCTTGCCTGGCTCCTCTAGAACAGGAGGAGGCACGGGAGATGGGGAACTCTTGTGAGGGGCAGAGGAGTGAGCTCCAGGGACTTCTGTCCCAGGGGGTGGCTAAATAGAAGAAGCTGGAGGGGTCAGTCTCTATGAGAACTTAGTCTTCTTGACATGCCAAGGATGCTGTGGGAGGAGAAGCTGTAAGTATACAGGCTCTTGCAGGACCTTTGGAAACAGGGCAATATATGAGAGTGAATGTGCCCTGGCAGGATAGCTCCATTGGTTAGAGCGTGGTCCTGAAGCGTAGGGATTGCCGGTTTGATCCTCGCTCAGGGCACATAGAGGAACACATCTATTTTCCTCTCTCTCTCTATCTCTCTCTCTTTCTCTCCCCTCTCTCTCTTTCTCTCACTCTCTGTCTCTCTTTCTCCCTCCCTCTCTCCATCTTCTCCTCTCTCTCTAAAATTAGTAAGAAAAAAAGCATTATAGAAGAATGAACGTGTTTGTGTGTGCATGCCTGCACACGTGCACCCACACACATGTATGTGTTAGGACTTCTCTGGGGAAGTTGACTGTAGGAGGACTTCAGGCCGGCAGGGTAAATGCTAGTGTGGGCTACCCTGGAGGCGTCTGTAGGGGTCAGGATGGCTGTAATTCTCTCCATTTGCCAGTGTTGGGAGGGAGACTTGCAGTTTCTCCCTGGGCTTGGTGTGGACTCTGCTGATGGAGAGTGAGAAGGTGAAGGTGCTGGTGGGTCATTCATATGTATATCTTGTAAATTTGGCATTTTGAAGTCAGTGAATTTCTGTAGGTGAACAATAGATTCTTGTTGTCATAGACCTGAGCTTTAAAATACTATCAGTTAATATGTTCTGTTCTCATGTGTTCTTTCTTAGTTCTTTGGTATTGAGAAAGCCAAAAAAAAAGGACAAATAAATCTTCAATTGTACATTATGATCAAGTTCTCCAAATTTAAAAAGGCCAAGTCACATTACTTAACCCCTGTTCAATAATTAATTTTTTTCTTAAAAACTACAATACTTAGAGCTCACTTGGATATGTGATATAGTATCAGTGTTAATCAGTTGAATAATCCACATTAATCAGTCCTGCCTTGAAGTAAAATTATTAATCAGCTTGATGATCTAAGTAATGGCGTGAGGAAATGAGTTTGTCTTTGAAATTAAAAAGCGATAATGGAAAAGTTAGAGAGAACAAGCAAAAGAAAGATATTTATGTTAGTATTATATCATTTATTTCAGCACCAGATATTCTGTGATATAGAATGAGGCTGAGCTTTGATATGTGGTTCTGAACAAATGACCTCTCTTAATTATGTCCTCTTATCTCCATCTAGAAACTTGTATGTGAATGTGTCAGTGGCAGGGAAGAGCTACCTTGAGTTTCTTGTTTGCTTTTCCCCATGGGGAGTAAATTGGTATCCTTTGAAGACTAATGAGTAGTTTGTAAACTGAGGCCATAGGTGCAGGAAAGAGGCTTGAATTCAGGCCTGACCTGTGGTGGCACGGTGGATAAAGTGTCGAACTGGAAATGCTGAGGTCGCCGGTTCAAAACCCTGGGCTTGCCTGGTCAAGGCACATATGGGAGTTGATATTTCCAGCTCCTCCCCCCTTCTCTCTCTCTCTCTCTCTCTCCCTCTCCTCTCTAAAATGAATAAATAAAAAATAAATTTATAAAAAAAAGACCGTTATTTCATTTGGCTAGTTCAGCCAAATAAGAGGAGAGTATGACCAAATTCAACCTGGTCATTGGCCACTGTGAAGCTAAAAAGATGATTGATGTGATAGAAATCTTTAGGTTTCCACTGATAATGAGAAAACTCAGCCATATGAGAAAATGAGGTTATCCCATCATGATGAAACATTTCTAAATCTATGAGCGATCTCCCTGTAATCAACAGAAACTCTAGTGGGGTGGGTAGACTTGGGAATAGAAGATAGCAGTCAGGGAGTGTTACCAAAAAATGTTTTTAGAAATTTTCTTATATCGAATGATGATTTTATCAACAATTAATTTGGGGCTCTTTTGTTGAAAATGACAAATATCTACTGAGGGCGTATTTTAAAATGATGATATAGAATATTTGAAGTTTAGTCCCCATTTAGTGGGTCCCCACTTTAATTAGAGCCCGATTGGAGGTCCTAATTAGACCCTCCTGTTGGTTTTCTACCTCCCACAGTCCATGGCCCTAAAGGTTTTGCACCAGCTTTTCAAGTTTGTTGCCTCCCACCATCTCCATTTAGATATGTCATTTGTATTCATAGACTAGAGCAAGCATGAACCCCCACATAGGGCCAAACTCATAACTAAACAAAGAGAAAAACCAAGCAAAACAAAATTTGTTCTTAAGGTTGGTCTTATTCTTCCCCCAGTTCTGTCATCCACAGCTGCACACTTCAAATTTTAGTCCTTGAAATCATTGAGTCCTACACAATAAGAAAGAAAATGGTGAATTAAATATAATTTTCAAGAAAAAAGATTAAAGAATATATTTGGGCCCTGGCTGGTTCGCTCAGCGGTAGAGCGTCGGCCTGGCGTGCGGGGGACCCGGGTTCGATTCCCGGCCAGGGCACATAGGAGAAGCGCCATTTGCTTCTCCAGCCCCCCCCCCTTCCTTCCTCTCTGTCTCTCTCTTCCCTTCCCGCTGCCAAGGCTCCATTGGAGCAAAGATGGCCCAGGCGCTGGGGATGGCTCCTTGGCCTCTGCCCCAGGCGCTAGAGTGGCTCTGGTCACTGCAGAGCGACGCCCCGGAGGGGCAGAGCATCGCCCCCTGGTGGGCAGAGGGTCACCCCTGGTGGGCGTGCCGGGTGGATCCCGGTCGGGCGCATGCGGGAGTCTGTCTGACTGTCTCTCCCTGTTTCCAGCTTCAGAGAAATACAAAATAAATAAATAAAGAATATATTTGGTGATAAAACACCCCCCCAATAGGGTGTGGCACACATACACTAGCCATGAAGTTTGGGATTTACTGTTAGGTTGGGGTTGCTCTTTTGGAGTCAGCAACATAGGCTTTGAATCCTGGATTACTTCTCTTGAAGGATAAACATTTTTAGGATGCAGTTTGTATTTTGTCCCAAAATTTCCTCATGTGTAGCTTGAGAAGTTTGAGAACCTGCGGAAAAATCATGTCGGGAGAACCTGCGTAGGAGAGAGAGATCACAGGGGCGTGGGTTTGGTTGATGACACAGACTATTGAGTCCTTACAGAAAATTGTTTGTCTTTCGTTTTTAGATGGCTTTAATTCCTCTAAATTGCTCCTTGAATAATAGGAAAAAGGCAATTTGAATTTCAGTGACAGATTGGACATAACAGGTTGCAACTATTAGGTCTAATTTTACCATACTGAGAAATAAAATTGCCTGAACATAAACATCAATCACTGATGCAGTAAATTAATTTGTACAGAAAAAGTAGTTTAACTGCAGTGCACATTAAACATAGAAAATTTTCAAAATTACTGCTCTCTGAATTAATTTGTACACTTGTTTACTTGTTAGAAGCATGCATAAACTCTTTTCTAAGGCAGTGTGGATTTGAATTGAGAAAGAAAGAAGTATATAAAAAGTGGCAAGGAAATGCAGAGATGTGGCGGTCACACTAAGTGACCTGAGTATTTGAAAATAATATATTATTTTCTGCCTTTGATTTTTTTTCTTTTTGGTGCAAATATTTGTTTTTTTTTTAACTTGTTTGTAGGGTCAGTAAAGATTGTGCTCATTCCTCCCCTCATTATTAGAAGATAAAAGTGGTTTCTAGAAGTCTTGACTTATGTTTGCTAAGAGTCAGTGGTAGGGGGCCATTAGAAGATTTTATTTTATTTTATTTTTTTAATTCATTTTAGAGAGAGAGAGAGAGAGAATGGGGTGGGGGGCAGTGGGGGTGGAGCAGGAAGCATCAACTGCCGTATGTGCCTTGACCTGGGGTTTTGAACTGGCAACCTCAGCGTTCCAGGTTGACACTTTATCCACTGCACCACCACGGGTCAGGCAAGAAGAGTTTTATGGTTTGGTTCCTCGGTGAGTTTACATTCAGAGATGTCCTAGGGCTTGGAACTCTTCACTTTGTATTCATTAAGAGTCTGACCCACGAATTTCTTTGTATTTAACCCTTAAAAAAATCAGTGACATGTTTTCATTGTTACCTGTAATTCTATTACGAGGAATGCATGGCGAAGTTTGGATAGTATCTTTTCAGATTGTTCTAGCCACCATGGAACTGAAGCTGGCAGTGTGGTGCAGTTTGATACCATCTCCTGCCTACAGTTTTCAAGGACAGTGGTTCGATTCAAATACAATTCTGATAAGTGGCAGGTTTTCTGTGTCTTTAATGCCTTGACAAGGGCATCACTCTCAGGAGAGGGAGGTGAAACCATTTGGACGAGGATTCCGTCCCTGCTCCTTTGTGCTGACACACTAAGATAATGGACAATTAAGAGAACCTTCACCGCAGGTGAAAGGATGGGGTTATCACTAATATAAAGGGGTCCATGGGGGGCTGGGGGATGAAGGAGAGGAATGGAAATGTTTGAAAGGAATGTAAAGCACACAGAGGAAACACCTAATAACTGTTCACGTCTTGTTCTTTCACACGTGATAGCGGTGCGTGATTGGAATGTTCACTGTTCCTTGCTGTAACTTTTTTAAAAAATGTCTTTGCATTTGACACACACTACCGCAGAAAACTTGCCCCTGTGCTGGCCTGCATGTCCCAGGATAGCTGAGGCCAGATACTCACGGAGTATTTTGAGGGAGTCTGGCCTTTAGATCACCTTGGTTGGGGTTTCTCAAATGAGCCATTCTAGTCCAGGGCAGTGGTTGTCAACCTAGACTGTACTCCCCAGAGACCCCAGTCCTCAGAGAGTCTAATTTAATTGATCCAGGGAAGGACCAATGTTTTTAAAAGCTCCTGGACAATTCCATTGTGTCCCCAGGTTGTGGACTATTGTTACAGAGTTTGTAGCAGAAGCATCAATCCTCAATACTTGGGGCCCTGGACAGACTGTCTGATTCTTTAATAGATTTGAGTAATGGTGTGTGCATTGTTATTAGAGATAATGTAAGCTGCATATGTTTCTAATAACCGTCTAGTGTTTATGTTGACCTCATAGTTTAGTGTTTAGGTGCATCTGGAAAGAAGTCCCTTCTCTCTTGACTATTGTTCCCCTGCTTGCTCCCACTGTCTTTTAGTTTTGGGGGTTTTTCCAATTAGATTATCAGAGTGTCTTCTTCCCATGATATGGTGCATAAATTACCTCAGTAGGGGGAGAGCACTGACTGAGGGCTCCGGTGAAGGGGGGAGCACTGACTGAGGGCTCCGGTGAAGGGGGGAGCACCGACTGAGGGCTCTGGTGAAGGGAGAGCACCGACTGAGGGCTCTGGTGAAGGGGGAGCACCGACTGAGGGCTCTGGTGAAGGGGGAGCACCGACTGAGGGCTCTGGTGAAGGGAGAGCACCGACTGAGGGCTCTGGTGAAGGGGGAGCACCGACTGAGGGCTCCGGTGAAGGGGGGAGCACTGACTGAGGGCTCCGGTGAAGGGGGAGCACTGACTGAGGGCTCCGGTGAAGGGGGGAGCACTGACTGAGGGCTCCGGTGAAGGGGGGAGCACTGACTGAGGGCTCTGGTGAAGGGGGAGCCCTGACTGAGGGCTCTGGTGAAGGGGGAGCACTGACTGAGGGCTCTGGTGAAGGGGGGAGCACTGACTGAGGGCTCTGGTGAAGGGGGAGCACCGACTGAGGGCTCTGGTGAAGGGGGGGAGCACTGACTGAGGGCTCTGGTGAAGGGGGGAGCACTGACTGAGGGCTCTGGTGAAGGGGGGAGCACGCAGGGCTCTGGTGAAGGGGGGAGCACCGACTGAGGGCTCTGGTGAAGGGGGAGCACCGACTGAGGGCTCTGGTGAAGGGGGAGCACCGACTGAGGGCTCTGGTGAAGGGGGGAGCACCGACTGAGGGCTCTGGTGAAGGGGAGCACTGACTGAGGGCTCTGGTGAAGGGAGGAGCACCGACTGAGGGCTCTGGTGAAGGGGGAGCACCGACTGAGGGCTCTGGTGAAGGGGGAGCACCGACTGAGGGCTCTCGTGAAGGGGGGAGCACTGACTGAGGGCTCTGGTGAAGGGGGAGCACTGACTGAGGGCTCTGGTGAAGGGGGAGCACTGACTGAGGGCTCTGGTGAAGGGGGGAGCACCGACTGAGGGCTCTGGCAGAGTGGGAGCACCGACTGAGGGCTCTGGTGAAGGGGGAGCACCGACTGAGGGCTCTGGCGAAGGGAGGAGCACCGACTGAGGGCTCTGGCAGAGTGGGAGCACCGACTGAGGGCTCTGGTGAAGGGGGAGCCCTGACTGAGGGCTCTGGTGAAGGGGGAGCACCGACTGAGGGCTCTGGTGAAGGGGGGAGCACCGACTGAGGGCTCTGGTGAAGGGGGAGCACCGACTGAGGGCTCTGGTGAAAGGGGAGAGCACCGACTGAGGGCTCTGGCAGAGTGGGAGCACCGACTGAGGGCTCTGGTGAAGGGGGGAGCACCGACTGAGGGCTCTGGTGAAGGGGGAGCACTGACTGAGGGCTCTGGTGAAGGGGGAGCACTGACTGAGGGCTCTGGTGAAGGGGGAGCACTGACTGAGGGCTCTGGTGAAGGGGGTAGCACCGACTGAGGGCTCTGGTGAAGGGGGAGCACTGACTGAGGGCTCTGGTGAAGGGAGAGCACTGACTGAGGGCTCTGGTGAAGGGGGAGCACTGACTGAGGGCTCTGGTGAAGGGAGAGCACTGACTGAGGGCTCTGGTGAAGGGGGAGCACTGACTGAGGGCTCTGGTGAAGGGGGAGCACCGACTGAGGGCTCTGGCAGAGTGGGAGCACCGACTGAGGGTTCTGGTGAAGGGGAGAGCACTGACTGAGGGCTCTGGTGAAGGGGGAGCACTGACTGAGGGCTCTGGTGAAGGGGGAGCACTGACTGAGGGCTCTGGTGAAGGGGGGAGCACTGACTGAGGGCTCTGGCAGAGTGGGAGCACCGACTGAGGGCTCTGGTGAAGGGGGAGCACTGACTGAGGGCTCTGGTGAAGGGGGGAGCACTGACTGAGGGCTCTGGCAGAGTGGGAGCACCGACTGAGGGCTCTGGTGAAGGGGGAGCACTGACTGAGGACTCTGGTGAAGGGGGAGCACCGACTGAGGGCTCTGGTGAAGGGGGAGCACTGACTGAGGACTCTGGTGAAGGGGGGAGCACTGACTGAGGGCTCTGGTGAAGGGGGGAGCACTGACTGAGGACTCTGGTGAAGGTGTGCAGCCGCATTATATAAGTTCGTTAGGCAGTTTTGTACCAGCAGCTTTGTACCTCCTCCTCTTACTGTGATGGGGTAGATGTCCTGTGTACCTGTAGACCGCAGGGGATAACTCCTCCCACTTAGCACCAGGAAAAGTAGGTAGTCCCGAGTATTTCTAACCTGGGAAGAGGTTAACTGATTTTCTCTTGTTTTAAACTTGCATATGTCTCTGAGAGCCTGGAATGACAATAGAGTGCACTTCTGTTAAGCGTGGGTTCTCCTCAGCCTGAAGAGATGTATGTGATAAGATAAGGTGGTTGGGAAAAAAGAGCTTGAGGGAGAGGAATAAAAGGAGTGGAAGAGAGAAAGTATGTTAACTGCTCTGACTGCAAATACCCCCTGGTAGCCAGAGATAAGACACCTTGAGCTACTCAGAAGACCTTAAACAGGATGTAATGAAGCCAAGAAAAATCATTTGCGATCAAACCACTTTTCTGCTCCGCTCCCTTCCCACCGCTGACAGCAGAAGGCTTAATTTACTGTGTGGCCTGCCCCGCTGAAGTGCAGAACCCAGGAAGTTGCAGGAGACCGAGACCGATAGGAGCCAGTTCAGAACACAAGCTATCTCCCGTCTTTAGAGAGGTGCAAACTTACCCATTTCATCAGCGGTTGTAGCCATGCCTTCCCGAGTGGACAAAGAAAGTATTGCTGGTTCTCAAAGTGCCTTTCCCCTTTCCCCTCTTCCTTCTTCAGATATTCATTTTCTTTTTGTATTTATTTGTCTGACAACCTTTTTTTTTTTTCCCCATAAAATAAACAGGTCACAGAGCAAGCTGCATTTTACAGCGTATTGATAGTTCTCATCAACCTAATGCAGCTTGAAAGTAATTAAGAACAAAAGTTTAGTCAATAGACTTTTTCACATTCACATTTGAAACAAGCTGTTCACTTACACCCCTGTATCCTAACCATATAGCACCCAGCCTTTATGTACTTGGAACTTTATAATTCCTCAAAATGGTTACTGTCTTTTTCTAGAAATTTACAAGCAGCCACCAGTGATGCTTTAGGGCAGAGTGAGGGCTGATTGAACATTACATTGAAAAGATTGGAAGCTTGGAGTACTACTCAGAACGCGAGGGGGCAAGGTTAAGGGATGGGACAGAAAAGGAGATAATCTCTTCTTTTCTGTAAAAGCTGCTTCCTGGAAGAGCTCAGGTTCAATGTGGTCTTTGAATAGGGGAGAGAAATCCCTCCTTCAGGTCATCTGGTGCAGAGCAGCAACTATGAAACAGTAGAGCAAACAAAAGCAGAGCACTTAAATAGTTCAGGAGAAATAAAAGATTCTACAATGGGTTTCAGACTCGGGAGTGCAAGGGAATCATCTTGAAGCTTGCCGAATATGGAGATTTCTGGGCCCCAGCCCCAGAAGTTAAGATTCAGTAGGCCTGGGAGTCTGCATTGTTAACAGATAGCTTAGGTCAGGGGTCCCCAAACTACAGCCTGTGGGCCGCATGCGGCCCACTAAGGCCGTTTATCCAGCCCCCGCCGCACTTCCGGAAGGGGCACCTCTTTCATTGGTGGTCAGTGAGAGGAGCACATTGACCATCTCATTAGCCAAAAGCAGGCCCACAGTTCCCATTGAAATACTGGTCAGTTTGTTGATTTAAATTTACTTGTTCTTTATTTTAAATATTGTATTTGTTCCTGTTTTGTTTTTTTACTTTAAAATAAGATATGTGTAGTGTGCATAGGGATTTGTTCATAGTTGTTTTTTTTATAGTCCGGCCCTCCAACTGTCTGAGGGACAGTGAACTGGCCCCCTGTGTAAAAAGTTTGGGGACCCCTGGCTTAGGTGGTTGGTGGATTAGACTGAGAAACACTACCCTGGGTGATGTGGTTGGGACAGAGGGTCAGTTTTTGGTCTTGTTGAGTAGAGTCATGTTGGCTGCAGTAATCACCAAGTAAGGGTGGCTTAGGAGAAAGTGATCGTAAAGCCAGTAGCCACGGCCACCGACACAGCCGCCTGGCCCATGCAGGTTCACATTGGATTTGGACAGTCGGTAGTGAAACAACGGAGCCAAGAACTGGTGGGCCATTAGCTTTAATCCTAGCTTGCACCTGGCGGGCAAGAAATACACACAGTGGGAAAACACCTCCCTTTCCATTCAGGGCTCCCAAAGCCACGGACTTATCCAAGTTTCCTAGAATCAAGGGTTTCTGCCTCACCAGCCTTATTCACCTCTGTTCCCCGTCTCCTTCTCTCTGCACAACCTCTGCACAAACTGGCTTCTCCTTCAGCACTCCACCATCTTGGCTGCTTCTCCTCTCTTTCACATGGCCTTTCTCTGCTCTCCTTTTATAATGTAAAAATCAAAACCTTTAATCCAATATACAAACAAGGAAGTCTCTGATACAAAGCTACTTATCTGAGGCATAATGGGATTCCTCATAAGAGTGTACCACCCCACATCATGCAAGATGTGGGGAAAAGCTTAGTCTTAAAACTAAGGCTTAGGCCAGGGGTCCCCAAACTTTTTACACAGGGGGCCAGTTCACTGTCCCTCAGACCATTGGAGGGCCGGACTATAAAAAAAACTATGAACAAATCCCTATGCACACTGCACAAATCTTATTTTAAAGTAAAAAAACAAAATGGGAGCAAATACAATATTTAAAATAAAGAACAAGTAAATTTAAATCAACAAACTGACCAGTATTTCAATGGGAACTATGCTCCTCTCACTGACCACCAATGAAAGAGGTGCCCCTTCCAGAAGTGCGGCGGGGGCCACATAAATGGACTCAGGGGGCCGCAGTTTGGGGACCCCTGACTTAGGCTATGATGACCCTGCCTGCTTACAGCCTGTCCCCCACATCCAATGCAAACTATAAGCGAGCAAACATATATATCATATTTACAAATGTATTTGACCAACAGTGAGAAGGAGCCTTTACTATAGCCTTCATTGGAATGAATGGCAGGGAACGTGACTCTAGAGGCATGAGGAAGGTGAAGCTGACCGCAGTACCAGTTGATGGAACCTTTTCTTTAGCTTGTATTTGCCAGTGCCTGACCTGACCAAACCAAAACCAACCCCTCTCCGGAGAGGGTGGAGAGGCAGAAGTAAGAGAGAAACAGAGGGAGGCCCATTGTTAAGAAGAGCTGCAGAACTCAGTGCATGGCCCACATGCACGTGCATGCGTGTGTGCATGTGTTTGTCTCTGTGTGTGATTTTTCTAGCCAGTAGCCAGAAGTGAAATTAAATTTAAGAAATAGGCTGTCATGGCTTGGTAGTAGCGGGTTTCGGGTTTATAGAATTGTTAGGTGGTTTTGTTCTTTGTTGTATACCTGTGACAATTAGCATGAATTAGTTTTGTAATAGAAAAAGAACAAGAAACAAAGTTAAACACCATTTTAAGATTATTCATTAACCCATAAAAGCTAGATGACTTAATGACATTGGCAATGGGGGTGTTGTTTGTTGTTTGGGGGTAGGGGGGTTAGGGAAGGGACTTAGAGAGATATCTAACACGTAGGTTAAGCTGTTTACCAGCACACTGGGAACTGGGTTTGGGTTTTAGTGCCACCATCAACTGCTATTGTTAGTGCAAGATTATGACATGTTACTCGTCCTCATTGGTGTGTTCATTTGTAAAATTATCACTTTTTTTTTCCCTAAAGGCTAAGTTGTTCTCACATATCTTAAATCTATGGGGGATGTGTGTGTGTGTGAGAAAAGTTGGAGGTGACAGCCTTGACTTTCTTTTCTCTGTGTAGGCTTCAATCACATTTACTTATTTTCTTCCCTTTGATCCCTCAAGGCCGACCCAGAAGTGTGCATACCCCAGGCCAGACCACCTCAGGTCATCTTATGAGCAAAGAGTAGGGCGCAGAAAGGGAGGGGAAGCTCCAGAAAGATTCAGAAGCCAGCCCTTTCTCACAGACAGCCTTGAGTCAGCCAGGATCCCAGAGCTGTGCTAGTAGGTTTTATGTCTTTGAATATTTTTTTTTAAACATTTTTTAATTAATTAATTAATTAATTTTTATAGGGACAGAGAGAGAGTCAGATAGGGGGATAGATAGGGACAGACAGACAGGAAGGAAGAGAGATGAGAAGCATCAATCATCAGTTTTTCGTTGCGACGCCTTAGTTGTTCATTGATTGCTTTCTCATATGTGCCTTGACCGTGGGCCTTCAGCAGACGGAGTGACCCCTTGCTCGAGCCAGAGACCTTGGGTCCAAGCTGGTGAGATTTTTGCTCAAGCCAGATGAACCCGCGCTCAAGCTGGCAACTTGGAGTCTCAAACCTGGGTCCTTCCCCATCCCAGTCCAACGCTCAATCCACTGCGCCACCGCCTGGTCAGGCATGTCTTTGAATATTATAAACACTTTTGCCAGAGGCAGACCAATAAGCTTATGATGTATATAGATGCGTATTCCTATCCAAATTCTCCTTTTCAAAGGTGAAAAAAAAAACATTGCCACAGATTTCTCTGTGAAAATTATCATTCAGAACTGGTGCGTTTCACATGTTATCTGAATAAGAAATAATAGTATTTCTTAACTTACTCTTATTTAAATCATATTAGTACATTATGTTTTAAGTGGAATTTAGTATGCTCCACTTGTGTCCTATGTATTGGATATCAGAGGGGTAGGTGTGTAAATGTCATTGTGAAACAAAGATGGGGCTGGACTCCAACTTTATTACCTGGCTTGTGACTGTGGCCACAGTGCCTTGCATTCTGATACATTGTGTTGTTGTGTTAAAATTTTCTTGGATGTAGGCAAAATAAAATAGTATTAGTGGTGGTGTCATCGAGTTCTTGAGGCCTGAATTTGTCACTGGTTTTGGAATATTTGTCAAGACATTTCATCTCAGTTACATTTTATAAAAATGTATAATTTAATAAAACCTATAATTATTTGTAATATGTATTAATCAGTAAAAAGTAGCCTCATAAAGACTTCCTCAAATGAAGTTTTCATTAAGACATGATTGTGCATTTACTCATATTAGGTGGCAAATGACTATCATTAAAACTTTCAAAATGAGAAATAGCAAAAATATTTCAAGACTTCCTTTAGCATTAAATCATTTTGTCTATTCTGAACATTTAGTGCTCTGTTAAAACATACATCCACACGAACACACTATACCACAATTTTGACAGGTACTAGTTCCCATAAATAAGTTAACAGGACTATTCACAAGAAAAAAATATGATAGAATGAATTACTTGGGATTTTATTTTTTATATTGATTCTAAGGTAGAAATTCTAGGTAAGGGTAAACTGAACCAAAAGTGGGCCATAGAAAATAAAGGGAGAATAAGGTACCTGGAAAATTCATCAAAGTGATAATTAGCTTTTAGCTTTATTTTTAAGAGTGCCTGTATTAAAATTTGCCTAATAAAGTAAATGAAAGAAACAACAACTGCGTCTGTGGGTGTCAACATAATATGATCTGTGTAGAAATATTTTGTCATGCTCTAGTTAGAATTATTTTAAGAAAGTTGTTTTGTCCTTTGCAATTTATATAGCATTTTTTTCAACCATTATCTCCTTTAAAATAAAAGACTACTTCTATCATTTGGACTATTTGGGATTCAGCCTCACTTTTCAACTTCAGTTTTACTATGTAAGTGTTAATATGAAAGTTAACGGTTCTGATGAAACATAAAAACTCTATGATGTGAGGATGCATTGGTGGTTTGTCCTTCTGTATTGCTCTTCAGATACATCAAGTCTCAGGATAGTCCAGCATCCCCCAATTTTTTAATACAACTGTGGCATGTCACTTTCTTATAAAATTCATAAACACTGATCGATAAGTAGACAAAACAAACTATGTAGGTTCCGTTGAAGCTGCTGGGCAGTTGGCTAGATGCACTCACTAGCTATCTGACTGGATTTTATACTTCCACCTGACAGTATGAGTTGAATTCTGTGCCTTGAAATAAAAAATGAGTATGTGTCCCAGACCTTGAGGGTTCTAATCTAATTTTGGACACATGAATGTCAAAATCAAGAATACTGAGGTCCATTGTATTATAATACCCAATAGATCATTGTAGTACTACCCACCCACCCCCTATCTTTATAACAGCTTTTTCTATATTAGCATACTGTATTTATCACTTTACTGCACAATGAACCCACAGGGGGTGCTAATTGGTCATTAATTAAATTTTAGCCTTTCAACACTTGTGTGTTCTCCAGTGGCTTAATCTTCAGTGAAGTATACAGTGTGCCCTTTTTAAACTACCAAAAATTCCTGTCAGCCTTACTGCTGTGGTGGATATAATGCAGGTGAAATTCAGCTCATGTGAACACTGACCACTTCAGGACTGTTAAAATTCCTTGTGACAGATCATTTACTAGCCTTAGACCAAAGCCTGTATGTTGGAAAAATATCAGTATAGTTTTATACAACAAAATGTTCTGTTAAACCAGATTGCTCTTTGAAATAGAAGTTGATTGCTTTGTGAATTTAGTGGAATTATGGCAGTTCTTTAAAAAACATTCTGAGGCACCTCATGGACCAGTGAAACCATTTTCAAATTTAGTTTTCTTATTGGGATGAATCCCTTTTACCTTATGTTCCCCCATGAAGAAATTAATTTTAAAATTACTAACGATTAACATGGTAGCCCTGGAGAAATTTGATGAGTATTTTCTAAAAGGTGTGGATTTCTTTGAAGTTCACTAGGTGTATTTCATGTTAGTGCAAAGGATTTTGAAGCAAAATAGAATTTGCCTCAAGAAATTTCTACACAAGTAAGCATGAGTTATAGGGCTGGTGTCAGAGTTGTGGAATGTGACTTCAGGATTTTGAATGCAGCCCATTCCATTGTGGGGATTTTCTTCCACTAATGAATTTATCACACCTTGTCAGTATGTACAGCTATAAGGAATGAGCTCATATATATTCATTTTCAAGATAACTATAATAGCATTCAGAATTTTTTTTGGCATTTTTGTGTTTATGTGTAAACAAAAATATCCCTTAAGCCCTTTAAAATTATTAAAATCTCAATATGACTAAAGCAACAACTAAATTATGGTTAATTCTTTTCTTCTTTTGTAGTGTTTGCACATTTATCAGTTATCACCTAAGGGTAACTTTGACTTTCATAGTAGTAGTAATGATTTAGTACATTTTTGTATCTTAACAATTCAGACAGTTCTTTCATACAGTGTCATGTTTGATTCTCATAATATTAATTACAAGCCATAGACTGGAATTTTTCTGATATATAGACAAGGAGGCTGAAACTTAAAAACAACAAGTAATTTCTAGAGCTCATAAGCTAGTATTCAGACCTAAACACATAGTAGATGTTGTTTAATCAAATTTGGTTAAATAAATGAATGAACAAAATAAGCAATGAAGAACTACTTCAAATCCTTTGTGGTATGAATTCATTTATAAATACACTACAAAGCAACTACACATGTTTTCTAACTCAAAATAGTAGAGATAAAAAGAAAACAGATCCAGGAATTCATCTCGATGGTGTCTGTCATTATTAAAGGAAAGATAAACGTGTTAAATAATGTAACATGTTCACAGTCACAGCACTGTAAACAGATGTATAATACACAATTGCCAATTATTGAATGCCAAGACGTTGGTGCTTATCATTAGTTATACATATTTTTAAGCGAGCCAAAAGATAGTAAAAAGAAAGCTATTTCCACCCCCCACATAATTGGAAACCACTTTTGCTTCTGTCTGGCTGCAGAAACACAGTGTCTTCACTTCTGTGCGTGAGACGATGACTGTTCTTTAACTAGTTACACGTCAGCTTTTTTTCTCTGATTTGAGAGGTTGGGTTAAATGAGAACTGCTTAAGAATGCACTGTTTTCTGTTTAATTTTGCTGAAGATGGAATTCATTGAGCTCCGTCTGTTCAAATGAACTTTAAGCAACAGCAAGCAAAACATTTGTACTTCTCTCTGCACATAGAAATGTGTCTGGTAAAAGAGACAGCCTGGATATAAAGACCAGGATCACCTAAAGGGAGCAATGGAGGGGTGATAACAACTTCTTATCTCTTAGTTGGCTCCTTCGAAGCATTAAAGGATTGTTGGGGAAAGTGAGGCTCTTTTTTATTTGGCAGTATTGAAAGAAGAAGAAGAAAAAAAAAACCCAACCACCTCTGAGCTTGGATATCTGGAATTCATTTTAAGACTATGTTAGAAAAATGTGCACCAGCAACTCCTGCTTCCCACAGCACCTATCATTAATCAGTGACCACCCTTTTCCTCATAACCGAACTGTTAATGCATTTAATTGGTCCTCCCAGAACAATTTGGAATATTACACAATTTAAAAGCAGCTGTGAATTATAAATAATTTTAAAGTTTATATTTCTCTTTTGAACACCCCATAAAGAATATTCGTTTTCAAGTAGTTAAGTTATATGACAAAGGAGTGAATTTAGTGTGGGGCTGCTGATTAAAGAAAAAAAGAAGTATGATACTTATTAACGTTGTAGCTTTTCTGAAATTGTTGACGTTTCTATTGAGAATGAAATGAAACAATTAGGTAATAATGCATAATGGTGTATGTAGAATGACCATATCCTTTATCAATTTAAACAATTGCTTTCAAATATATTGTGTAATTTGATTAGATGATTTTAAATATGGTGATGTAAAATTGTTGCTGCAATGGCACTGAGTCAACATGACAAATATCCCTGTTACCTGTGTCTGTTAAACACACATTCCATAATATTCTTCCCTTTGATTAGTGCCTAGCTTCTCTTAGCATTTATACACACCTGTGTATTTCCCTCAGGATTATCAGTTTATCTTAAGGTAGCTCAGGTAGAGAATGAAAAGGGACTATGAATTCTGTTTAATATGGAAGTTCAGAACTGTTCTTATTGTAGAAATAATCATTTTAAGCCAATGCAGGAAATAAACTGGAAATTTGCTTTGGTCTTATCTTTGTACCACATTAAAAAAAAATTACCTACTAAGTGAACTTATTTTGATGTTCAATGATGCAATGGTTGTATTGCCAGTACTGTAAGGAGAGAAGAGATCATTTCAAAATTACATACTTGGCTTCAGAATTACATAGCAAAATACTCGTTCCAAGGTTATCTGTCTGTAAAGACCCAAGATTACATCTTAGCATATGATAATTTAATACTTGGAACAGAGCATGGATTTATGGCCCATTAATTTTTAGATATCACCAGCCATTTATAATTTGTATTTCTGATGGCTGAATATCCAGCTGTGAATGCTTAAGGCGCTCTAGATTTTCATTGGGCCAGTCCTTAAAGCTTGTTCCAGTGGTTCCATTAAAGGAAAACAATGTTAAAATATGTTTATACTGTCTACACAGAAGCTTACATGTGAAAAGATAAATCCATGCAACGCATGTAAATCTTTTTGTTTACATATGCAGCTTTTCTTCCAGCAATGATAGGTGCCCTAGAAACATTCACTTATCTTTGTAACACCCCGGAGGGTAAGTAACAAGAATTAGTATCTTCATATTGTACGGGAAATACCTGGATAGGGGCAGATTAAATGACTTGGCCAGGTCACTCTCTCAGTCAGTTATGAAGCTGGGAATAAAACTCCAGACTCCTGACTGACTTTTGTTTCTCATTGTGAGTCATTGCACTCCTGAAAGCAGAGGTACCAGGCCCTCAGAATCTAGGCCTCTTTTCCTCACTTGAAAAGTAACCGCCGGTGTAAATCCTGTCCCTGTTAAGGAAATCTTGCTGTGTGACACTTGCACACACATGATGCTGAGTCCCCGAAGGGCAGTTTAGAGAGCACTGTGCCGTTCAATGAATGAGCTCAGGTAGCAAAAGGATATCAGTAAGCCAGCTTCTCGTGGGCCCAGTCTTATGAAGAACTAAAAGTATCGAAAGTTTCTATGACTTCAGAAATTCAGGTGATTTCTTTAACGTTTACAGTGATTCAGCACCTTGTCACTTTATTTTCTCCTGAATAGTTTCAGATTGCCCGTATTGATGGATTGAATGCTCTAACAGCCTCTGCCCCCACCCCCAAGAAGCTTGTACCTGCCTTACACTAACTATGACGTGTGTAATGATACAAAATAGGCAATAGCATCGCCCCAAACCTTCTTGCACATCTCTTTCTCCTTCTATGATTTTTTTGGGGGAAGCTACTTGATAAGACTTGAATACCAAAAAATGGCTGGGACCTTTGGCCATTCTTCTGCACCTGGCTGGCTGTAAACTACCAAGATAGGTCCCTATTTGGCTAGGGAGTAGCCCTTCCCGGTATGTGCTTGTCTGTTCATCCCTAACAGCAGGGATAAAATTCACTTCCAGTCTTTGCTGTCCCCCGCCCCCCAGATTGGCACATGAGGGGCTGGCGGCTCACGTCACAAAGGGACTTTGTGCACCGGTGTCTGTCTTTCTTTTTTCTTTTTTTTTCTGTGAATTATTCTTCTGGTATGACTTCACTTTTCTGTTAGCGAGCACCTTTCCCTATAAATCTGACCGAACAGGTGTTGCTGTGCCGCTAACTGAGTTTCCAGCTGTCCTCCTCCGACGCAGACCCGGCAAAATCTGTTGTTTCGTTCTCTCAGGCAGACGAAAGAACCCTCGAGCCCGAGATGGAGGTCTTCCTTGCAGGATATGGCAGCTTTGTTGCCAGAAGATGGTCGGGAAAGCCTGGCCAGCTAACAAAGACGGGCCTTCAGCGGCTGGGTGTAGTTCCAGTCCTGCATCCCCTTTGGCAGGAGCACAGAGGCTGCTGCAGCGTGGCCAGCCAGCGAAATTAGGAAATAAGGACCTCTTTTATTTACTCAGGCTGCTGAACCATGGGCATTCCTGTCTGCCTGGAGAAAAGTCAGGCGGCTCCACTTTCCACTGAAAGTCTCAGGAGTGTTGGAGACTTTCATCTCGGAGTGTTCACACACTTGTTTTAATGTGCTTTATGGAAATGGTGAAACTCAGCAAGTACAGTTTGCAGGAGAAAAACATCTGCACTAACTACGCACACACATTTGCATCTTTAAATAGACTTTCATGCCACGGAGCTGGGTTCCAGCAAAGGGTTTTTTTTTTTTTTTTAATTGGTTTGTTTATTTATTTATTTTTGTTTTTGTTTTTGTTTTTTTTTTTCTGGCTGTAAGAGCTATAGTTCTCTGAGAGTCAGCTAGTGTGAAGTGGCTGTTTCCAAAAATTAAAAAGTTAACATGGGTATCTTAAGTACTTCACGTGGAAATGCAGAACGCGTTGCCATAAGACAGAGAGACTTTCCTGTAAGTCGCACTTAGTGAGTGCCCAGAGAGGGGAGGGTTTTCAGATTGGTTCAGGAATCCTCTGTAGTTTCTTCCATATGAGAAAAAGAACTTGAATTTGTTGAAATTTCTATTGGCCGCTTAAACGGAGCTTGTGTTTTGACTGCTAAAAAGCTTGAGTTACTGAGGACGGATAGTTTTCAATGACTTCTGTAGACCTCAGAGAATGTTGGCAACACCAGCACCACCACAAAAGTCTTGGGAGAGCCTGATACCCTTAGAGCTGGGACCAACCCCACTGGGAATTTTGTCAGTGAGCTCCTTGTGTGTTCCTGGGAGAATAGGTCCATTTATAGTACTAGAAAATGAGTGGCTTTTTTTTTCTTTTTTCTTTTTACAATATAGATTTAAAAACAGAAATCAGCCTTTCATGACACCTTTATTTATTTTTCTAAAAATAACACTCCCTGCTCAAACTTTTCACTTCTGCTCAGTCTACTCCATTCCCCAGCCTGAGCCTTATGAATTCCCTAGATTTCCGTGAATTTTGGTTACAAAGACACACCATCCAGTTACCAAGACACATCATTGGTGATTATCACTCTTTTCCCCCATCCAACCCCTCAAGACCAAGTAACAGGGGCAGGAGAGAGAAAATAAAAGGTTTTCAGCCCCCTTGAATCCTGGTTTGAGTAAAAACTTGATCCCAACCTCAGCTCACTTGACATGTAGTTGAAATTTACAAGCGTAAGTGAACAGTTATGTAATAGGTATAGTCAGGCATGGTGCACAGACAAGAGCCTGATTTAAGCACGGTGTCAGGGATTGCACACTATTTATAATGGTCTGTTGCTCTATAATTCTTTGTACATTTTTATAATAACATATCATGCCTGCACACAAGCTGCAATTTAGTAATACTCTTGCTAAATTTTGAGGCTCAGTAGCTATTTTCTAACTGTCTAGATGCATAACAAATTCTGATTCACTGTTTTCCTCAACTGTACAAATGAGATGTTGTGCTTGAAAATATTTTTAAGTGAGTGAGCAGGATAAAAGCCTAAACAATAAATGTGCAATGTGGTGGATTTATATCTAGAATGCTGAGCAAATTTAAATACAGTATCGTTTTTTTTTGTTGTTTTTTTTTTTCAATTAGAGGACATATAAAACTTTGGTTTGTTTTAGGGATACCAGTGTTAGGTGACTTACCATTTTTAAAGGGAACGCTAGAATAAGCAAGTTTTTTTTTTTAATTTTTAAGTTTTTAAAATTGTTTTTCAATATGGTGGGTGGTGAGTTGAGTGAATATTCATAAATTCTTAATAATTTCCCTTTAAATTTAAATCACACCCACAATTATCAGACCCTCTCTTCTGCTCGAAACATGTTGGGTTATAGACTCATAAATGAGGCTGCTAAATCATGCGGTTTTCAACTTGTATTACGAAGCTTTGTTGCAGTGGGCAGGGATCCAGGAATAGTGTTTAGTTGTTTTCTCAGAGTTATATGGTTGCCATCTGGCATTGATAGGGAGATGGTGTTGTCATCAGTTTCTAGATGCAGGAAAGGAATGATCCTCATCTGTTTCCTGTGGATAAGCAAGAGGTTGATAATCTAGTAAAATCTTGTTACCTTAAAGAAAGCAGACATGGAATTTGTTTACATAATGCTCGCCAGTTTCTACTTTTATGTTGATAATATAGCTTGCTAGTGAACTTCAGCTTTGAAGAATTTAAAAACGTATTTGATCACATTCTAATTGAATATTATTAGACTCTCCTAATAATATTCTAATACAATCACTGCTCTGCTCCATGGTCTTTGCTTGTCAGCATTACTGAAAAACCTTGCTCTCTTGGAGAGTGAAAGCTTTTACAATTTCTTCTGATCTTGAATGATAGATTGTTTTGAAAAGCAAAAAGGAAGTTTCACAGCCTGTGTGAGGATATCTTATTTTCCGCGTGAATGTTAAGAAAGCAAAAGAAGTAAGCATGCGCACTTGTTAAGAGCAGAGTTAGAGCCCCACCTAACAGAAGGTACAGTCCTGGATAACTTGTTAACGTTATATCTGGCTTTCAGTCTTGTTTGTCTTCTCTTTGTTACCCATAAATCTCTCAGCATTTACCATAATCATTTATCACTTTTCCTGTTTCCAGTTTTTCACAAGTTGCTTTGTCTCTGATCACCTCAAAGTGCAAGTCCTGTTTGGCTAAGGAAGTTCATGCTGCTGAAACTTCTGCAAAAGGAAGAAATGGTGGGCCACCTCTTGAACTTTCCAAACAAAATACACTATTACAATCTGGCCCTTGTGAAACTCATTTTTTCTTGATCCTGACTGATCCTAGCTACATGTAATATCTAGCAGTACCCTTCTAACATTTAATAATCCATTTTAGGGCCTGTGGTATTCGAATCTTTCAGTTATTGAAGAAATCCTGGTTCTCTTTTATTACACAAGACATAATTATTATTGTGTTTTCTGTCTTCTTTCATGTGCTTACTTTTTAATATTTTTTTGCAGAAAGCAATAAGGTCTGTATCAATATGAACCCCATAAAAGATTTTAGTCTTCAGAATTTCCTTTTTATATAAAAACAAGCAAAATGCAGAGGGAATTTTTTATTAAATATTAGATGTCTGGGTTGACTGCATTAATTTAAAATCATTCCTATAATATTTTCTCTTCATTTGGTTCTTCAGATCTTCCATAATATGCAAATCATTTCAGAATGAATACAAAAGAAACATTAAATATATTAAAATCTGCATTTTAATAAAATTGTCAATGCATAATATATAACTTGCTTCTAAGGAAGAATGATAAAAAATAATAAAAGGGTAATTTAGACATAGCACTATTTAATATCTTTTTGTATTTTAAACCCAGTAAAAAAGTAAATGTAGAATAAAAGCTTTGAGCTCAGAACTGAAAGTATTCCACTCAAATATTCTCCTCCATTTTTTTTTCTGGATGGTTCTAGATGGTCCAACTGTGTGTACTTGTGGAAATGACACCATAAATTGATTCTTGGATTCTGAACATGTAAAACAAAATGTCCCATCGCTTTTCATTGCAGATGGAGTGGATGTTGAAGATGACCCCACCTGCTCTTGGCCAGCGTCCTCACCTTCCAGCAAGGACCAGACTTCCCCTAGCCATGGAGAAGGCTGCGATTTCGGAGAGGAGGAAGGTGGCCCCGGACTCCCGTACCCCTGCCAATTCTGTGACAAGTCATTTAGCCGCCTCAGCTACCTAAAGCACCATGAGCAGAGTCACAGCGACAAACTGCCTTTCAAATGCACCTACTGCAGTAGGCTGTTCAAACACAAGCGGAGCCGGGATCGCCACATCAAACTCCACACGGGGGACAAGAAGTACCACTGCAGCGAATGCGACGCCGCATTCTCCCGAAGTGATCACTTGAAGATCCACTTAAAGACTCACACTTCCAACAAGCCATATAAATGTGCCATCTGTCGCCGCGGGTTCCTGTCTTCTAGTTCCTTACACGGACACATGCAGGTTCACGAGAGGAACAAGGACGGTTCCCAGTCCGGTTCCAGGATGGAGGACTGGAAGATGAAGGACACTCAGAAGTGCAGTCAGTGTGAGGAAGGCTTCGATTTCCCGGAAGACCTCCAGAAGCACATTGCGGAGTGCCACCCGGAATGCTCCCCCAACGAGGACCGAGCGGCCCTGCAGTGTGTCTACTGCCACGAGCTGTTTGTAGAGGAGACCTCCCTCCTGAACCACATGGAGCAGTTGCACGGCGGGGAGAAGAAGAACTCGTGCAGCATTTGTTCGGAGAGTTTTCACACGGTCGAGGAACTGTACAGCCACATGGATAGTCACCAGCAACCAGAGTCCTGCAATCATAGCAACAGCCCTTCCCTGGTCACCGTGGGCTACACCTCCGTGTCCAGCACCACTCCAGATTCCAACCTCTCAGTGGACAGCTCGACGATGGTGGAAGCTGCCCCGCCAATCCCAAAGAGTAGAGGGAGGAAGCGGGCCGCCCAGCAAACCCCTGACATGACCGTTGCCTCAAGTAAACAAGCAAAAGTTACCTACAGCTGTATTTACTGCAACAAGCAGTTATTTTCGAGTCTAGCAGTTCTGCAGATTCACCTGAAAACTATGCACTTAGATAAGCCAGAGCAGGCCCATATTTGTCAGTATTGCTTGGAGGTATTGCCTTCACTATATAACCTAAATGAACATCTTAAGCAAGTGCACGAAACTCAGGACCCAGGTCTGATTGTTTCTGCCATGCCCGCCATAGTCTACCAGTGTAACTTCTGCTCTGAAGTTGTTAATGACCTCAACACTCTTCAGGAACACATCCGATGTTCTCACGGATTTGCTAACCCTGCAGCAAAGGATAGCAATGCATTCTTTTGTCCCCATTGCTACATGGGGTTTCTCACTGACTCTTCCCTCGAAGAGCATATAAGACAGGTCCATTGTGACCTCAGTGGCTCCCGATTTGGGTCTCCAGTGCTTGGGACTCCAAAAGAACCAGTAGTAGAAGTCTATTCTTGTTCGTATTGTACGAATTCTCCAATATTCAACAGCGTTCTTAAACTGAACAAACATATCAAAGAAAATCATAAAAACATTCCCTTGGCCCTGAATTATATTCACAATGGGAAGAAATCCAGGGCCTTGAGCCCCCTATCTCCTGTGGCTATAGAGCAGACCTCCCTTAAAATGATGCAGGCAGTGGGAGGTGCACCTGCCCGTCCGGCTGGAGAATACATCTGTAATCAATGCGGTGCTAAGTACACATCTCTGGACAGCTTTCAGACTCACCTAAAAACTCATCTCGACACTGTGCTTCCAAAACTGACCTGTCCTCAGTGCAACAAGGAATTCCCCAACCAAGAATCCTTGCTGAAGCACGTTACCATTCATTTCATGATCACCTCCACATATTACATCTGTGAGAGCTGTGATAAGCAGTTCACATCGGTAGACGACCTTCAGAAACACCTGCTGGACATGCACACCTTTGTCTTCTTCCGCTGCACCCTCTGCCAAGAAGTTTTTGACTCAAAAGTCTCCATTCAACTTCACTTGGCGGTGAAGCACAGTAACGAAAAGAAAGTCTACAGGTGCACCTCTTGCAACTGGGACTTCCGCAACGAGACTGACCTGCAGCTGCATGTGAAACACAACCACCTGGAAAACCAAGGGAAGGTGCACAAGTGCATTTTCTGCGGCGAGTCCTTTGGTACCGAGGTGGAGCTCCAGTGCCACATCACCACCCACAGTAAGAAGTACAACTGCAAGTTCTGCAGCAAAGCCTTCCACGCCATCATTCTGCTGGAGAAACACTTGCGGGAAAAGCATTGTGTGTTTGAAACCAAGACTCCCAACTGCGGGACAAACGGGGCTTCCGAGCAAGTGCAGAAGGAGGAGGTGGAGCTGCAGACATTGCTGACCAACAGCCAGGAGTCCCACAACAGTCACGACGGCAGCGAAGAAGATGTGGACACCTCGGAGCCCATGTACGGCTGTGACATTTGCGGGGCAGCCTACACAATGGAAACCCTGCTGCAGAACCACCAGCTCCGAGACCACAACATCAGGCCCGGAGAGAGCGCCATCGTGAAGAAGAAAGCCGAGCTCATTAAAGGGAATTACAAGTGTAACGTGTGCTCTCGAACCTTCTTCTCGGAAAACGGTCTCCGGGAGCATATGCAGACGCATCTAGGCCCTGTCAAACACTACATGTGCCCTATCTGTGGAGAGCGGTTTCCCTCCCTCTTAACTCTTACCGAACACAAGGTCACGCACAGTAAGAGTCTCGACACGGGAAACTGCCGGATTTGCAAGATGCCGCTCCAGAGTGAAGAGGAGTTTTTAGAGCATTGCCAAATGCACCCTGACTTGAGGAACTCCCTGACGGGGTTCCGCTGTGTGGTCTGCATGCAGACAGTGACCTCCACCTTAGAACTCAAAATTCACGGGACATTCCACATGCAGAAGACAGGGAACGGGTCCGCAGTTCAGACCACAGGGCGTGGCCAGCACGTCCAGAAACTGTACAAGTGCGCATCTTGCCTCAAAGAGTTCCGTTCCAAACAAGATCTGGTGAAACTTGACATCAACGGCCTGCCCTACGGTCTGTGCGCGGGCTGCGTGAATCTCAGTAAGAGCGGGAGCCCAGGCATCAACCTCCCTCCCGGCACGAACAGACCGGGCATGGGCCAGAACGAGAGTCTGAGTGCCATGGAGGGGAAAGGCAAGGCCGGGGGACTGAAGACTCGCTGCTCGAGCTGCAACGTTAAGTTTGAGTCTGAAAGTGAACTCCAGAACCACATCCAAACAGTCCACCGGGAGCTCGTGCCAGATAGCAACAGCACCCAGTTGAAAACTCCGCAAGTCTCGCCAATGCCCAGAATCAGTCCCTCCCAGTCGGATGAGGTAACTGGCCTTTTTAATGTTTGCTATTTAACCTCCTCCAGAAGCTGTCCCCACTATATGTTTATACTTTCCTCAGCTTTCTTTATTGTCATGTGCCGAGAGATGCTTAGATTGAAATGCAGTGGTCCCCCCTCCCCCCGCCCACCCGTAGCCATTAGCTAGCAATTACTTGCTTGTTGATAAGCAGCATTTTGGCTTGAATGGTGCAAAATAGGACTAATTCCAGTCTCCCTAGGATATTGTCTTCTCTATGACTGAAGAGACCAGCGCTCATGCCAACACCACTGAGATCTGGAATCTCAGCATAGCTTCACCGCGAGTTGAAATCCCCAGCTATGACTTGTGTGTATGGTAGAGAGATAATGACATAAAAGTAAGATACTATGAGCCAGCATGCTGGCTTAGAGTAAATTAAAAAGTATATATATTTGTGGATAACAAATTAGTTAGGGGTGGCTTTTCAATACTGTGTTGTCAACACTCACTGGTTTTTTGTTTTTTGTTTTTGTCTTCTGGGTAACAAGGAAAAAAAAATTTTCTCACAACATTATTTTTAAAACCCACCTACATTTCTGAAGCACCATGTGGCCAACCATTCTTTTTAAAGGCACAACCCCTGCATCTTCACTCCTCAATCTGGGTTTGAATTTCAAAATTAATGTGTTCTTTTTTTCTTAGTTTCAGAGTAATTTCATGTTTTCTTGGCTGCATTGAATACAGGAAACAAATTCACGTATAATGAACTGGTTTTAGAAGTCATCATCCCTTGAAGCTGAGTGGAGGATGGCTCGTTTTAGTACAGTTTCTGTATGCGTTATCACCTGGTTTCTAATAGCTCTTTCCCCTTCCCTACCTGTCTCTATCTGGAGATCCATCCAAATGAAAACCCCAGGGAGATCCATCTTCCTTCAGTGTGAGGTCACTGCATTTTCCTTATCTTTGCTCTGCACTCACCCCCTCCTGGAGTCCCCCCGCATCTCCCTGCAGATAGCCATCGGTCCTCTGCTAGGGGGGAGCTGAGGAGCGTAATGCAGAGCCAGTCCTCCTGAAATGTGGCATCTGTGTGACAGGCGCAGCCCCAAACTTTGAAGCTGCTTTTCCTTCTCTCCTCAAGTCATTCTGCACCTTTTTCTCATTTAAATAAATGAAATCCTTTCAAACCGATGAGGACAGCTGGGAGAACATAGTTTTGATTGTGGTTCATGGCTCATGTGTTGGATCAAATAGTTTCCTTTGAAACAAATATTGGTAGTTATAATCATATGAAATGAATTATTTTTTTTTCCCAAATGTTATTTCAAAAATGTTTAAACCTAGAGAAAAGTTACAGAAATAATAGAGTGAACATGCTGTGTGTGTGTTTGTGTATCCACATCACAGATTTACCAGATATGAATGTTTTGTCACATTTCTCTCTCTCCTTACAATATTTTCTTTAATAGGAGACACACGAAAAGAAAGTAAGTTGCAGGTATCATGACATCTCCTAAGATTAAAGACATTTTCCTATCTAACCACAATATCATTAGCCAAGGCAATTAGCTAAATAAGCTAAAGAAATTAAATAAATCCATACTGTCATCTATAAGAAGTTCATATTCAAATTTCCCCAGTTATCCCCCAAATGTTTTTGTTTTTAAAATGCTTTTGAACAAGAACTCTTAAAAAAAACATTTATGTAGAAAAATCAGTTCATTTTTAAATTTTTTTTGCTATGCTTAACATGTAAAGGAATTTTTATATTTATATTTAATTTTTTATTAATTTTAGAGAGGCAGGTAGAGAAAGAGAAGAAACATTGACTTGCTGTTCCACATATTTATGCATTCTTTGGTTGATTCTTGTTATGTGCCCTGACTGGGGATGGTACCCAAAACCTTGGCATATCAGGACAATGCTTAACCAACTGAGCTACCATGCCAGGGTGACTCATATTTAATTTAAATCATGTATAAAATTGATTTAATATGTATCTATTTGTGTGTGTATATGTGTGTATGAGAGAGAGAGAGAAGGTGTGAAGTGTGATGAAACATGTGTATTTAAGATGAAACATAGCCCTGGACAGTTGGCTCAGTGGTAGAGCATCCACTGGGCCTGTGGATGTCCTGGGTTTGATTTTCAGTCAGAGCACAAAAAAGAAGCACCCATCTGCTTCTGCACCCCTCCCCTTCTTGCTTCTCTTTCTCTCTCTCTACCCTTCCTGCAGCCAAGGCTCGCTTGGAGCAAGTTTTCCCGGGGCGCTGAGGATGGCTCCATGGCCTCCTCCTCAGGCTCCAAGAAGAGTTCATTGAGCAATGCCCCAGATGGGTAGAACATCATGCGCTAGTGGGCTTTTTGGGTGGATTCTGGTCGGGGTGTATGCAGGAGCCTGTCTCTACTTCCCCTTCCCTCACTGAATAAAAAAAAAAAAAAAAAAGAAAAGATCTTGTTTCTAGTCAATTGTTTATTGAAAGGCACATGCGTGTTGCTTCTCTTCTGCTACTTATGACTTATGTTTTCTGATATTTCCAAATCCTATATTTTAATAGCATTTGAGCTGAAATATATTTAAAATGGAGGAAGCATTATGTATATAGTCTTTAACACATTAATTTGGTTAGAGGGTAATGTATCTTTAAGAGATGTGTTGAGTTACTTCTAATTATACCTAAAATCTTGATGATAACTATATCCTTCTCTTATATAGAACAATATGTAAAATATTTTTAGAGTACTTTTTCATTTTAATTCTTACAATACTGTTTTTAAAGTACCTAGCTACTGAGGGTTAAAATTGACTGTTCATACAGAAAAGTACCCCCTTATTCAGCCTAATTAATAAGAGCTTATAGCAGTCCCCTTAATCAGCCCCAAATATTAGGCTTCAGCTATACATATTTCCTTTGTGCATTAAAACATCAGTAATTTGTTCAACATTTTCATCATTGTTACCATTTTTTATTGTTTGTCATAAACTTTTATGTGCCAATTTTCTTTCTGATACTCTTTACAGTTCAAATGTATAATAGAACACATTATTTGGACTTAACACAGAATGTTATGTAAACAGATGTAAAGTTTTATAAAAGGAAGCCTAAAATAATGTCAGCAAGAAAAAACATACTTAGTAATAAATACTACTTTATTCACGTTCTTTGTTAGTTCGAAGTTAAACTTCTGTGACCTCTCATTATGAGGATCATGTAAACTTTTCACCAGTGTAGGTAAAAGACAAATTATTATGTTAAGTCTATGTCAAAAGACAGGTATGCTGTGTGGGAATAAATTTTATCACAAGAAAAAGTATGATGAAAATGTCTACTGACTTAGATGTCCTGGATAGAAATGGAAGGACTTACCAATGTAGGTGATATCTTCATCTCTTCCTCCTGAGGATTGAGAGACTTCAGAAGAGAAAAGAAGACCACAGGATATAATGAAACCTGAATACATAGATGTTGTCAAGAACAAGATTAGATTTTTCTGGACTATGATTTAGTTTCACATGAGGGTATTGGTAAACACTGGAATGCATCTTTCAAAGACTGAAAAGTATGTCATTTGGTCGAGACTAGATTACCTATTTAAAAAGGATTTAGATACAATCTAGGGAAAGGTAAGTACCAGGGGTCCCCAAACTTTTTACACAAGGTGCCAGTTCACTGTCCCTCAGACCGTTGGAGGGCCGGACTATAAAAAACTATAAACAAATCCCTATGCACACTACACATATCTTATTTTAAAGTAAAAAAACAAAATGGGAACAAATACAATATTTAAAATAAAGAACAAGTAAATTTAAATCAACAAACTGACCAGTATTTCAATGGGAACTATGGGCCTGCTTTTGGTTAATGAGATGGTCAATGTCTGGTTCCATATTTGTCACTGCTAGCCGTAACAAGTGATATGACGCACTTCTGGAGCCGTGACATGTGCGTCCCGCAGCACCGGAAGTAGTACTGTATGTGAGCGACGCTGCCACATACAGTGCTCCTCTCACTGACCACCAATGAAAGAGGTGCCCCTTCCAGAAGTGCGGTGGGGGCCGGATAAATGGCCTCAGGGGCCACATGCAGCCCGCAGGCCGTAGTTTGGGGACCTTTGGTAAGTACTATATAAACTCATAGAATCCAAGACATGGATGAAAGACAAGGCATGTGACATTTAAGGATCATAGTAGGTAATTATAAATTTGGAATTGAAGAAAGGATCTGAATCTGAACCTCCTTTTTTTGCACAATGTTTTCTGAATTCATGAAAAATGTTTTCTTTGTAACCAGATCCTATGATTATTAATCTAAATTTGCTATGGAGAGTTATTTATTTCGATAAAATTTGGGAGGTGAACCTATTCATTTCCCTTTGCACCTCAAATGTTGAGTGTCTAATAAATTTGTACATAACCTCCTAATGATAATGTGAGGTAGAAAGAACATTGGCTGTCTAGCTTTTCCACACACAAAGCACCTCACAGAGTTTCTGACATTTACTATGTGTTGAATAAATGTTAGATCTTTTTCTGGAGTTCATTGATACTGGCCTGACTGTCTGGTCAGGTGCTACCCCATCTGGACCTCAAAATGTTGTCTTGTGATGATATTGGAAGCATGTGCCCCCTTTTGCTTCCATTTCTCCAGAACTCTTTCTGGCCAGGTTTCTCCGAGAAAACCTTTACTCGCGGTTTGTTCCTTTTCTCCCTCTCTCCCCCCTCCCTCCCTCCCTCCCTCCCTCCCTCCCTCCTTCCTTCCTTCCTTCCTTCCTTCCTTCCTTCCTTCCTTCCTTCCTTCCTTCCTTCCCTCCTTCCCTCCCTCCCTCCCTCCTTTCTTCCTTCCTTCCTTCCTTCCTTCCTTCCTTCCTTCCTTCCTTCCTTCCTTCCTTCCTTCCTTTCTCTTTCTCTCTCTTTCTTTCTCTCTCTGTCTTTCTTTCTTTCCTTTTTTTTTAAAATAAAAACAATCTTACAGCATTTATTGTCATCTGGTAATAGCAAGGATAATCAAATAAACAGGAAGAAATATCTAAGAGCCGTACTCCCAACAAAGGACACATGAAAGGCAAACTGCATTGCTATTCCAGTTTCTCTCTTCATTAGTCATTTCCAGTTGGAGACACTTTGGGGCAGAGTAATATCTCTTTTTAGCATGATCCAACCTAGTTATTTTCTTGACTTTGTTTTAGAATGAATCTCTTCTGTATCATCTAATACAAGGTTCATACACTCATCAAAACCAATGACAGAGCCCTCTATCCTCGTAGTCACTTGCTCATAAAGCCACGCCTGAATCCAAGATCTATTTTGCAAGTATGTGAAGATGAGGTTCTTTGTACCAATGGTTAAAGAAAAAACAGACACATAGCATACACTCTGTCCCCTGAAACTGAATTTGTTTTCAGCATTCGAGGTCTGGAGCCTACTCCCCGAAGACTCCAACTAGGCACTCAAAGGGGGTTCCCTAAATACTGAGGAATCTCCTCTTACTCTCTTGTTCTCATGGAGTTTCCTTTGGCGCCATCTTACTCCTCCCCAAGACTGATACTTCCTGTTGGCGCTCAGTACTTAATTAAGGTTGCCCCCCCTCCTGCATTCCCCTGGTACGGTCTGCTCACATTTCAGTTCACAACATCCTGAACAGTCCATTGAAGTTGCTCTCGCAAAGGTTACCGATGATCTCCAGGCTGCTTGATGCACGCACAGTGCCACAGAATCAGACCTGGCAGGGACAGTGGAGATCATCTGATGAAGCTGCCTGTTTTTCCAGACAACCAAACAGGCCCAGATAAATTAAGATCTGTTTACACAGCTAGAAAGTGGTAGACAAGAAGCTCTAAGGATTTGGGTCTCGGACTCCAGGTTCCAACTTTTCATGATTCCAGTGGCCACGTCCTCTAGCTGAAATCTCACCTCCATTCTTTTGATGAAATCCCATTATTGCTGTCATACACTCTCTTGTCACTCCCTCCCTTCACCCACTGCAAAGGCCTTCTGCTTCCATCACTGTCTCAACTGACTTCTTTAAGGTTTCTACCGACCTAGTTGACGATGCAATATAGTTTTTTACTTTTGTTTGTTTTTTTGTTTTGTTTGTTTTTAAGACAAGTTACTTTAGTTTACTTGCTGCATTGTTTATCAACATTGGCTATTCTCTCCTTATTGAACCTCTCTCTGCCCTGTTGGTTCCCTTCCTTTTTGAATGTTCCATAGCCTTCTCCTTCCTTTGCCTCCTGTAAGTTATGTCCCAGTGCTCTGACTGTCCTCTCCCAGTGGCCTCATCCACTCCCATGGCTTCAACTACACTTTTTACTGATGATTCTCCAAATGGCGTCTCCAAAAGACAGGAGGGGATTTGGGGAGCTGATGGAAGTATTTGGTATCTTGATTGTTCATTATGGTTACTTATTATATATATTTATCAATTCTCACCAGATGTAAAATAAGTGAATTTTTAAATGTGAATTAAACTCAATGAAGCTGATTTAAAAAATAAAAACGGTATCTCCGGCTCAGATCTCTCTTCATTGATCTTCAGACTCACACCTGGCTGCATGCTGGGTGTACTCTCTCACATGTTCCCATGAACTTCAAACTCGGTGGATCCAAAGCTGATTTTATCCTTTCTCTAAATCTGATTTTTTTTTTCTTATACCTGTGGATCGATTGACCTTCTGAGTAGCTTTTGTTTCTCCATGTTCAGTGGTCACCAAGCCATCTCTGCATACCTCGTATCTAGTTCTTTAACCAATCTCCTCTTCTCCATCCCTGACCGCATTTGAAGTTCACTCTCTGATCGTCTTTCACTAAATGACTAAAGCAACCTTCTCATTTTTTCCTAGTTCTTTGCTTTGGTCTTATCATTTTCAGCCCCATCTCCACACAGCGGCCAGAACAATCTATCTAAAACACAAATCTGAAGAGCAGGTTCCTCCCTATTGGAAATACTGTAAGTGCTCTGGACCTCTGTCGCTATAGGATGACCTGATCCTTTCTATTGTGCAATGTGAGAATCTTCAGGTTCTGGCCCCTGATAAGTCTCCCCCTCCTTTCCTTACCTCTTACTTTATTCGGTCATCAGAATTACTTTAATTAAACCGTGCAGGACAGACTGCCTCTGCGTCTTGCTGAGCCTGTCCTCTCCCTTCTACATGAATAATCTCTCCCCGATGCCCCCTGCCTTCCAAGAGGCTATCCAACATTCCCTTCCTTCAGTGATCAACTACACTACAAGGGTTCCTGGGACCCTGAATTCCCACCACAAACATCTCCCTTTCCCTCGAATGCCATATATGATGACAATCTGTCATAAATAATATATAAAGACTTTTTCAGGCCATGGCCAGTTAGCTTAGTTGGTTAGAGCATCATTCCAAAATGCCAGGGTTGAGGGTTTAATCCCCAGTCAGGGCAACATAACAGAAGGAACCAATGAATGCACAATTAAGTGGAACAACAAATGAATGATCCCCCCCCCCCCCGTTTCTCTTTAAAATCAATCATTAAAAAACAAACAAAAAAAACCCCTCTTTCATTGCTTTATAATTATATCTTTATAATTCTCTTTCCTTATCATACATTCCTTGGGTCAAGAATTTCCTTTCATTCTTGAGTGCCTATGTAATTAATGCCAGGCCCGCAGTAGCAGATGTGGCTGTGGACGGCGCTGTAAGCTGGCCTGGCTGGTGGCTCTCCCGGAGCCTCTGCCTGTGTATGGCAGAAGGGCAGGACAGCTGGCCACCGGCTGTTTTCATCCAGGAACCACCTGACACAGTGACTGGAACCTAGAAGACGTTGAATAAATGTGTGTTTTTCTTCTGAGGATTACCTACAGGATCGCTATTCATATTTTTACCCCATTGGACTCAAATGTTTCACACCATTAAGGTTCTGACATAGATGTGGCGAGCATGTACCAGTCTGTTACACTGTTTCACTTCACATCAAGGCCTGCTTTCCCAAAGAAGTTGCCATTGCTCCTACCAGTGCTGCCAGTGACCTCCTGGTTCCACAGTCCAAAGAAAGCCTTTCCGTCTTCATGATTTGCAACGCTCAGCAGAGTGGACAGTTCTTTCCCCGACATGCACCCCTCTGACTTGACCACCCTTCCTACTTTCCCTCCTGCTTCTTCTGCCCAGAGATAGTTTTCTCCCGGACCTGTTCTGAAAGTGCAGGAATTCTTTGAAGCTCATCTCCAGCCCTCTTTACCTGCTCTGTCCACTCTCTCAATAGGCATCTCATCTAGTCACATGGCTGTAACTAACACTGTGCTAAGAACTCCCAAATTTCTATGTCTAGCCCAGCCCTCCTCTTTGTTTCAGATTACTTCGTCTCCTGTTTACACATTGACATTTTCACTTGTATCTCTTTTAGGTTTAGGAAGATGTATACAAATTCATCTTTTGATTTTCTCTTCTGAAACCTGTATTTTTTCCAGACTTCCATCATTTTAGTAAAGGGAACCACCTCGTACCCAGTTGTTCAAGCAAAAACACCTGGGAACCTTTCCTGCTGTCCTCCCTCTCCTTCCTTCCCCGCGTCTAATCTATGAGTAAGTGCTGTTGGTTCCGCCCTCCAGCAGGGTTCCCAGTCACTTCTTTCTGTCTCCAAAGCCATCGTAGTGGTCTAGGCTGCAGTGCTTTCTTGCCTGGAGACTGCAGCAGCCTCTTCCTGGATTCCCCTCCTTCATCTGTCCACTTCCAGCCCATTCTTCATGTTGCAGTTGGCCGGACATGTGCATTGCATAAAGTCTCATGAATTTCTTCAGTCGATTCTCATTTCACTCAAATAAGATCCCAATCTCTCACCAGTTTATGAGGCCACGCAGTGTGGCAGGCCGTGCTGGCTGCTCTCTCCTGGTCTGGCTGGAGCAGCTGGTCCTCATGCCCTGTCCCCAACCTCCCAGCCTTCAGGCCACTGAGCAGAGATGACTTCAGAGCCTTCACACATGCTGCTTCCTCACCTGGGCTGCTTTTCCCAACCAGCCTCACTGCATCACTGACTCTTTCTCATCTGTCAGATGGACCTACCCTGAAAATCTTATCTAAGTTAGTCTCCTCTTTAGAATTTTTTTTAAAAAGTGTTGTTATTTATTTACTCTTTTACTTCCTTCTTCCCCTTTATCACCTCTGAAAACCCAGTATGCTTATTATAAGGACTTGGGAAATATCAGTTGAATAAATGAACGTGACAGAAGAGTGTATATTCTGTCTTTAGATGTATATGAAAGTATATCTAGTAACTAATATATAGAGCTATAGATAGATTTACCCAGAAGTAGTTAGATGCTTTAAAGTTAGGTTTGATCTAAAGAGATTAAAATAAGCTATAAGGCTTGAAGTTTCTAACAGTTAAACAATCATCTTTAATATGAAGGCCTGTTTTAAGTGTTTTAAAGTCAGTATGCTTTTTCATTGTTCTTATACTGAAAATGGACATGTATATGTTGTCAATTTGGAACCTACTCAAGTTCCAGAGTTCTGTTTTACTTTGTATAATAAAATTTTTCATATGAGGGTTGATAAAAGACTCAAGTGCTTTTTTCTTTTTTTTGTGACAAAGAGAGACAGAGAGAGGACCAGACAGGGCCAGACAGACAGGAAAGGAGAGAGATGAGAAACATCAAGTCTTCGTTGTGGCACCTTAGTTGTTCATTGACTGCTTTCTCATATGTACCTTGACTGGGGGGGGGGGGGCTACAGCAGAGCAAGTGACCCCTTGCTGAAGCCAGCAACTTTGGGCTCAAGCCAGCGACATTGGGCTTCAAGCCAGCAACCTTAGGCTTCAAACCAGCGACCTTTGGCTCAAGCCAGTGACCATGGGGTCATGTCTATGATCCCATGCTCAAGCCAGCAATCCTGCGCTCAAGCTGGTTACCCCATACTCAAACTGGATGAACCTGTGCTCAAGGCAGCATCCTTGGAGTTTTGAACCTGGGTCCTCTATGTCCCAGTCCGACAGTCTATCCACGGTGCCACCACCTGGTCAGGCAAGACTCAAGTTTTTATATTTCAAATTGCTAATACTAAGTTTTATGGAGTTCAAAGAACAAAAGTAAATGAGTTAAGTTCCTTCCAAATATTTTTAAATGAAGTAGAAAATTTACATGACCAAATAAATTTGTAAGATTTAAGATACTCTTGAAATAGACTGAATTACTTTGCCAAGTTCAGTGTGCTTCCAAATTTATTGTTGTTGTGTGAAATATTTGTTTGACATCTACAACGTACTAGAACAGGGAGTTAATGACCCCTGGCATAAATATCAGGGTGTGGAACATGGAACCAGCTGCCTCATATCCATTCTTTGTCCCTTTTTCCATGTTTATCTAGCATTGGTCCTGGCCCCACTAACTCAATTTGCTATTACTGTGCCTACATCTTCTGTATTTCCATTCTGGGTTTTTGTTGATGCTTTTAATGTAGTTACAGTGTCATATTAGAACATATAGAATTCAAAAATAGGAATATTTTTATATACAGCCAGGCATCTTAAATTGCACATAACATTTGTCTTTTGAATATCAGGCCAAAATAATTTGGAATCGTTCTATGCAGTGGTAGAATTATATTTAGGCATTTTTACATTTTGTCTCAAATTGTGTTGTGGTAAAGAGTAATAAACACATACTCAAGATGTTTTTGGGTAATGAAAGAAAATTGAAAGCTACTTTCTAGATTTCTTACTACTGTGTTGTTCCCCTCACCATGTAATGTTGAGGTAGATTTCTATTAGATTTTGTACTTTATATTCCTGGAAAATTAATAGCCTAAATATGAAAACCTTTTAAAAGGCTTTTTAAAAGCCTAAATAGCTTATTTCTTTTTTTATGCATTTCCCCATCTTTCCATTTTTCACCTTTTAAATGTCTACATTTCTAAAGATTCTATTCATTTTAAAGGTTTTTTTCATTGACTTGAGGGGGGGAGAAGGGAAAGAGAGAGAGAGCATCAACTTGTCATTTCACTTAGTTGAGCACTTATTGGTTGCTCCTCATATGTGCCCAGGGATCGAACCTGAGACCTTGGGGTGCAACAATGATACTCTATCCACTGAGCTAGATGGACAGAGCCTAATGATTCTATTCTTAATGTATTTCTCTTTCCCTCCCCCTCATTTCCTATTATCTGGTTATTAACCCATACAGTTGACTAAAATATTAAGTTTCAACTTTTTTTTGTATTTTTTTTTTCTTCTGAAGCTGGAAACGGGGAGAGACAGCCAGACAGACCCCCGTATGCACCCGACCGGGATCCACCCAGCACACCCACCAGGGGCGACGCTCTGCCCACCAGGGGGCGATGCTCTGCCCCTCCGGGGCGTCGCTCTGCCACGACCAGAGCCACTCTAGCGCCTGGGGCAGAGGCCAAGGAGCCATCCCCAGCACCCGGGCCATCTTTGCTCCAATGGAGCCTTGGCTGCGGGAGGGGAAGAGAGAGACAGAGAGGAAGGACGAGGGGGTGGAGGAGCAAATGGACGCTTCTCCTGTGTGCCTTGGCCGGGAATCGAACCCGGGTCCCCCGCACGCCAGGCCGACGCTCTACCGCTGAGCCAACCGGCCAGGGCTAAGTTTCAACTTTTAACCTTTCTTTTAATCCCTGTCTTAGATTTCAGCTACCCACTCAACATTACCAGTTAGGCATTTTGCTAGCCCTTTGAGCAAATCAAATTTTAATTTCCCCTCAAGTTTTGTCATGTGCCATCTTTCTCCTAGTCATGTTTGTCTGAAACTGTGTTTTTGTCTTCTGTATCTTATTTTTCTGACCTTTTCAGTCAATCACTGTCCTCTCTTTTTACATCTGCCACATCCCCTCTCCAAGCCAAGACTTGTCATTCATTATAAAGTAACCAATTTCCTTCATTCTCTTTCTATCAGAAAGCAGGTAAAGAGAATATAAGACTGTTTGTAGATATGTAATATACTACGTGATTGGCAGGTGGCATACTGTAAAAATTCCTATACCATGGCAGGGTATATGCATATGTAAAATGTCATCAAGCAACCTACTTAAAATAACAACAGCTTACTGTATGTATGTTATTTCTCACATTGAAAAGTTTAGGTTCACACAAATTGCATTCTGCGACCATAATACAAATATACATTAGAAAGGAAAAAAGTATTTAAAAAAAAAACTCAATAAATTTTAAAGTTTAAACCACATATAGAGCAAGGAGGGCATAAAAATAGAAATGAAAAAAATAGAACGGAAGGATAACTACATTTCCAAACCTGTAAGATAGAAGTAAAGCCGTGATCAGAGCGGAACTTCTTAGAACATAAAAATACATATTAAAATTTTAAAAAAGGCATAACATTGATGAGTTAAACATTCAACTTAAGACAATAGGTCCAGAGCAACAAAATAAAACTATAAAAAATAGAAGGGAAGAAAGTAATAAAACTCAAGAGGACTGAAATAGAAAACAATAAGGAGGCCAACCAGGTAAAAAGTTAGTTTTAATACAATTTTCAGGTTTCTGTTGAGATGAATCAAGGGAAAAACCCAGAAATAAATAATATAAATAAAAAGAAGCCAAAAGTTCGTATGTGCAGAAGTTTAAAAGAGAAGCGCTACACATATCAGGACGACTGGCATAAAAAAAAATAATAAAAAAGCAAAAGTTCTTTTTTCTTTGTAAGAATAAAGAGTAGCCCTGGCTGGTTGGCTCAGTGTGTGGAGTGTTGGCCCAGCACATGCAGATGTCCTAAGTCAGTTCCCGGCCAGAGTACACACAAGAAGCAACCATCTGCTTCTCTTTCCCTCCCTCTTTTCCTTTTCTCCCTCTTCCCCTCTCCCATAGACTGTGGCTTAATTGGTCCAATCATCGGCCCCAGGAGCTGAGGCTAGCTCAGTTGGTCTGAGCATCAGCCTCAGGCACTGAGGATAGTTTGATTGACTCAAGCATTGGCCCCAGACACAGGTTGCCAGATGGATCCTGGTCAGGGCACATGTGGGAATCTGTCTATCTCCCCTCCTCTCACTTGAAAAAAGAAAAAGAAAGAAAGAAAGAAAAAAAACGAATGAAGAACAATCAGAACTCTCTTTCTTACTTTACTAGTGGGAGTACAATTTTGTACAACTGCTTTAAAAAACTGTTGAGAAGTATATACTAAAGTTGAGTGTTAGCCGACTCTCTGACCTCTCAATTATACTCCTAAGTCTAAGTCTCAGAGAAATGAAGGTGTATGTTTACCACAAATTATGAACAAGAATATTCATAGTACTCTTTGCATATAAGCTTCAAGCCTAGAGACAATCAAAATATCTGTCCAAATAGAATGAATAAATACATTCATGTAATGCAGTGGTTTTCAACCTTTTACACTTGGGTATCGTTGAAAATAGAATTATTTCGGGACTACTAAAACAGAAATCTTTCTGAGCTGAAGTGAATTTGACTAAAATTATTGGGTCTATAATCTTCATACAGCATCAAGGTGGTAAACTCTTTGCGGATGGGCACAAAATTTCTGTTGCGCTGTTATGTAGACCCAAGATTCAAAAACACTGATGTAATGATTTGCATTTATTCCATTTTCATACAGTGGAATACTTCGTGGAAATAAAGATGAATAAACTACTGCTATATAACAACTTGGATGACTCATAGACATAATTTTAAAGGCGAGAAACCAGACACACACTACTCCATGATTCCATTCATATAAAGTTTAATTTTAGGCAAAACTAATCTGTGATGATCAAAGTCAGAATAGTTACCTCTGGAATGGGATCACTGGAAAGGGGCAAAAGGTACTCTTCTGGGTCCTAGAAATGTTCAATGTGGTAATTACACTGGTGTATATATAACAAGCAGTATGCTTAAGATCATAACAGATGATTATATGTATGTTATTTCTCAATTAAAATTTTACAAAATATAACAAAAAGCACAAGATGAAAAGGATGAGAATATTATGAATAATTTTATACTAATATCTTGGAAAATTTTATTGTATGGAAACAGTTTTAGAATAGTATGTTACCAATGCAGACTAAAAAAAAAAAAGGTAGAATGATTTCATAAACATCAGAGAGTTTAATAAATTGTTGAAAGCCTTCCCACAATGAAAATACCAGAACATATACATAATTTGAAAGCTATGCCAGAAAATGCAAAGAGTGAACACTCCAATTCATTTAATGAGTCCAGTATAATCTTGATATTAAAACCAGACAATTATGTAAAAAAAAAATTAGGTCAATTTTACAAATGATTTTACATTTTAAAATTTAAACAAAATATTAACAAACTAATTTCACTATATTAAAAGAAAGTTTTATACTATGATTTAAATGATTTGAACACAAAATGCAAGGTGGGCTCAATCTCAGAAATTAGTTAAATTTACCATGTTAGCAGTTCAAAGGAGATAAATTATGTGTATCTCAAGTTAAAGAAAAAAATTAAATTCAACATACTTTTATGATTAAAAACAACAATAAAAACAACTGGGAATAGGCAGGAATTTTCTTACCCTAATAAAAACTATTAATTTGACTTTATATTGACTTTAGGCCCTGGCCAGTTGCTCAGTGGCTAGAGCATTGGCCCAGCATATGGACATTCTGGGTTTGATTCCCAGTCAGGGCACATAGGAGAAATGACCATCTGTTTCTCCATCCCTCCCCCTCTTGCTTCTCTCTCTGTCTCCCTCTTCCCCTCCTGCAGCCATGGCTCAATGGGTTCCAGTGTGGCCCAGGGCGCTGAGGATAGCTCTGTTGGATTGCATTGGTCTCAGGCACTAAAAATAGCTTGGCACTCGAGCATTGGCCCATGATGGCGTTCCCAGGTGGATCCCAGTCAGCGCACATCAGGAGTCTGCTTCACTATCTCCCTTGCTCTCATTTAAAAAAAAATTAAGCGTCATAATTAGTGAAAAAATTTTAATAAAATTATTTTATAACAAAAACACTAGGAAGGCCTGCTGTTTGCTCTAACCGATGATATAACATAAAAAATTTTTTTAGGTTTAATATTTAATATATTGTGTTGACATAGTTTCAAGTGTCCCACTCAATAGAGCACCCTGTACACACCACAGCATGTCCCCCGTGCCCCAGGCAAAGTCTCTTTCCACCCCCATTTCCCCCGTTATTCCCCCACCTCCATCCCTCCTTTCCCTCTGCTATTGCTACCCTGTTGTCTGTATATGTGATATATATATATATGGGCTAATCCCTTCACCTTCTTTGATCCCATTCCCGTTTTCCCTTTTCACTGACAGCTGTCCATTTGTTCCCTGTGACTTTGCCTCTGTTTCTATTTTGTTCCTCAGTTTCTTGTGTTCATTAGGTTCCACATGTAAGTGAGATTATATATTATTTGTATTTTTCTGCCTGGTTTATTTCACTTAGCATAATAACTTCCAGGTTCATCCATGCCTCAGCAGTTTTGGAAAGGGAGAACAAAGTGAGAGATATCACACATCCTGATATCAAGCTATACTACAAGACCATTGCAATAAAAATTATTTTAAGTATTAAGAAGAGGTAGCAATGAAATTGAATAGCAACAAATTAAACTGTCATTTTGAGGTCTTATGTTTGTATGGACCAATACTGAAAGAATCAAAAGACAAATTATTATAATGAATAAAACTTTAGCAAAGTTGTTAGTTACCAAATCACTTTGCCTACGTCAATTAGATTTTTATTCGACAACAAGGAAAAAAAAAAGGAAACACAAGCTTTAAAATAATCCCATTTATAGTAGACACAAAAATTTTATAAGAGGCTTCTGGTAAAGATGGTTTCATAGGTAAATGTAATACTTGGAGCCTCACACCACCACATCAAAATTACAACTAAACTACAGAACAACCATCATTCAGTACCTCTTGGAATCTATCTAGACAGAAATTCTATAACTCAGGATAGGTAGAAGAAGCCAAACAGAAACTGGTGGGAAGGATGGATATGCAGAATTGGCTGGTCCCACAGACGTGTTTGGCAGTTAAAAATTGGGAAGGCTATCTCGGTTGCAGAGGGCTCCTCCCTAAGAGCAAGGGGCCTCAACCCCACACCATGTCAGAGATCCAGTGCCAGAAAGAGAAGTCCTCATAACTTCTGGCTGTGAAAAATGGCAGGGATTGTGGCTGAGTGAGACAGGGGGCTGCTGGAGCTCTACACCTTTCTCTTCAAGGGTCAGCTCACAGATGGACTCAGACTCACCCCACTCTGAGATACAGCACTGGGGCAAGAGCTCCAAAGGTGCCCCAGACATCTGGGGAGGAATTGAATTGTCTGGCATTAAGGTGAAGCTGGAGGGACAACTTTCTCCTAGGTGGAAGTGCTAGGCAATGTTTCCTTCTCTCAGTCCTACCCCCACAGAGCCATGGCAGGCAGCATATCTGAGTTTTCATCAATCTGTCTAACACTATTCACCCCACCCTAGTAATTCTCTGAACCCCACCCGTTCCAACTTTTGGGCCCACCCAAGCCATTTTCCAGTGGCTTTTCCATACAAATGGTCTATCTTGGTTCATGCTGCCTACTTTCCTAAAATCTGTCAGACAAGTAGCATCTGGACTCAGTGTGTCCTAAACTTCTTGCTAAGTGGCCCCAGGCCAGGCACTAGTGGCAGCTGGCTTTGGTTCACAAGTTGGCCTTTCTCAGGCACCTCCAAGCCCAGAACTAGTAGATCATTTTGTAGCTCATGACAGGGCACAGGAAGAACTGACCTTCACCTGTACCTTCCAGAGCCAGCATACTCAGTGGTCAGCTTTAGACCATGCTGAAACATCATTCAACTGCCTCCATGAGCAGCACACTTAAGGGGTGGACTTGGCAGGTACCTGAGCCTTGCTGTAGTGGTTTCTGCTCTGTGAGTCTGTTAGTGCATAGCTGATTCTTTACGGTGATCATGGCCAGTCCTGTTTTCTCACCCTTTCTCCCAGGCAGTAAATTACTCCTATTGACATGCCAACAACAATCAAGGCTTAACCACAACAGGAAGGTGCACACAGCACACAGGGTGCTCCAGCCCAGCTCAGGGTACCTTGAGGCTAATACTACTGTTCCCTGCAGGACACCTACTACATAAAGCCACTCTACCAAGACTGGGAGATATAGCAGCTCTACCTAATATATAGAAACAAACCAGTGAGGCAGCCAAAATGGGGAGACAAAGAAACATGTTTCAAATGAAAGAACAAAACAAACTCCAGGAAAAACCACTAAAGAAAATGGAGACAAGCAATCTACCAGGTGGAAGTTTACAACACTGGTTATAAGAATGCTCAATGAACTTAGGGGAAGATTGAGGAACTTAAAACTTCAACAAAGAGATAGTAAACATAAAAATGGTGATAGAAAACACAAAAGCCTGACCTGTAGTGGTACAGTGAGTAAAGCGTTGACCTGGAACGCTGGTTTGAAACCCTGGGCCTGCCCGGTCAAGGCACATATGGGAGTTGATGCTTCCTGCTCCTCCCCCCTTCTCTCTCTCTAAAAATATGAATAAATAAAGAAATCAGAAATGAACCAGTCAGAAATTAGGAATACATTAACTGAAATGAAGAATACATTATAGGGAATCAACAGTAGAGTAGTGAAGTAGAGGATCAAATCAGTGGTTTGGAAGATAAGGAAACAAAACACCCAATCAGAACAGTAAAAAGAGAAAAGAATCCCCCCAAATTATGATAATATATGGAGCCTCTGGTACAACTTCAAATGTATCAATATTCACATCATGGAGGTGCCAGAAAGAGAAGAGAGAGCAGGAACTGAAAACCTATTTGAAAAAATAATGACAGAAAACTTCCCTAACCTGGTGAAAGAAATAAATATATAAGCCCAGGAAATGCAGAGAGTCCCAAACTAGATGAATGCAAAGAGGCCCACACCAAGATGTATTATAATTAAAATGCCAAAGGTTAAAGACAGAATCTTGCCCTGGCCGGTTGGCTCAGTGGTAGAGCGTCGGCCTGGCGTGCAGGAGTCCCGGGTTTGATTCCCGGCCAGGGCACACAGGAGAAGCGTCCATCTGCTTCTCCAACCCTCCCCCTCTCCTTCCTCTCTGTCTCTCTCTTCCCCTCCTGCAGCCGAGGCTCCATTGGAGCAAAGATGGCCCGGACGCTGAGGATGGCTCTGTGGCCTCTGCCTCAGGCGCTAGAGTGGTTCTGGATGCAACACAGTGATGCCCCAGATGGGCAGATCATCGCCCCCTGGTGGGCGTGCCGGGTGGATCCCGGTCAGGCGCATGCGGAAGTCTGTCTGACTGCCTCCCCACTTCCAACTTCAGAAAAATGCAAAAAAAAAAAAGACAGGATCTTAAAAGTAACAAGAGAAAAGTAGTTACCTACAAGGGAGCTCCCAATAAAACTGTCATGATTTTTTAATAGAAGCTCTGCTGACCATAAAGGATTGACACAAAACATTAAAAGTGATAAAAAGCAAGGACCTCCAACCTAGATTACTGTACCCAGGAAAGTGCTCATTTGGAATGCAAGGACAGATAAAGAACTTCTCAAACAAGAAAAAGCTCAAGGAGGTCATTGCCATCAAATCAGTATTACAAGAAATGTTAAAATGTCATCTTTTAGAAGAAAAAGAAGAGTAAAAAATATAAAACTATGCATAACAAAGTGCCAATAAATATATATCTATTAACAATTTCTTATGTCAATTCTTGTATGTCAGGGCACATACAAGAATCAACCAAAGAATGCATGAATAAGTGGAAAAATAAATCGACATTTCTCTCTCACTCTCTCTTGCTCACTCTTTCTTCCTTTTCTCTCTCTCTCAAATTAATAGAAAAGACAATTTTAAAAAATGTAATTACTTTAAATGCAAATGATTAAATTGCTTCAATCAAAAGACATGCAGTAGTTGAAGGAATAGCAAATCAGGACCTTTACGTATGCTGTCTACAAGAGACTCACTTCAGATGGGAAGTCACACGTAGAAATTAAAGGTATGAAAAAAGATTTTCACAAAAATAGAAACAACCAAAAAGCTGGGTTAACAACACTTATACTAGACAAATATACTTTAAAACAAAGGCTATACAAGAGACACAAACGGACCCAATAATTCCATTTCTGAGTATCCGAAGAAAGTCAAAACACTAAATCTAAAGGGTATATTCATCCATATATTTATTGCAGCATTATTTAGAATAGCCAAGATATGGAAACAACCTAAGTGTTTATCAGTAGATGAATAAAGAAGTGGTGCATATATACAAGGTAATATGATTCAGCCATAAGAAGAAATCTTGTCATCTGAAAAAAACATGGATGAAGCTATTCTAGAGGGTATTATGCAGAGTGAAATAAGTCAGACAGAGAAAGACAAATTTCATGTGATTTCACTTATATGTGGAAGCTCAAAAACAAAATAAATAAGCAGAACATCAATATACTTAGATGCAGAGAACATTTTGGGGGTTGTCAGATAAGAAAGGAGACTGTAGAGATGGGTGATAAAGGGGAAGAGATTAAAAAGCACAAATTGTTAGTTAACAGATTATCCATGGGGATGTAAAGTACAGGAAAGAAAATACAATCAGTAATATTATAATATCTATATGTGGTATCAGATGGGTAATAGATTATTGGGGTGATCACTTCATAAGCTACATATATATATATATATATATATGAATGTCTAATTATTTGGTTGTACACCTGAAACTAATATAACATTGTTTATCAACTGTATTTGAAAAATGAAAAAATTATTTTGAAAAATATAAGATGTTCAGGACATTTACAGAGAAAATGATAAAACATGATTGAAAGATATTTTTTATTAAATTTATTGGGGTGACATGGGTTAATAAAATTATTGAGAGAGGTTTTTAAAGACCTGAATAAATGATCAGCTCTAACATGTTCATGAATAGAAGAATAAGTACTGTAAAGTTGTTAATTTTCCCTAATTTGATCTATACATTCATAGCCACTCCAATGAAAATATCAACAGGTTTTAAAATGTAATATATATATATATTATATTAAATATATATTATATTAAATATATATTATATTAAATATATATATAATACATATATATTTTCACATTGATGTGTGTGAGAGAGAGAGAAAGGGGGAAGGGATAGGAAGAGAGAAACAGAAGCATCAACATTTTTTTTCTTAGTTCCATTTACTTGTATATTCATTGATTGCTTCTCATACGTGCCCTGCAACCTCTGCACACAAAGAAGACACATTATTCACTGAGTTGCCTAATCAGGGACTTGTTAAAAATTTTTATTTTTGCAACTTGACAAGCAGATTCAAAAATGTGAATGGAAGAATGAAAGGTCAAGGATAGTAAAAATTCCCTGGAAGAAAAAGTTGGAAAAAAGGATTTCTCCTATTATACAATCATTTTATAATAAATCTGCAGTAACTAGGATGGTATTGTTAGTCCACAGAACAAAAAAGAGGTTCTCTAAGATATATCAAACATAAAATCTCAGTATAAAATAAAATTGTCTTTGCATATAAAGGGGGAATGGATGGATTATTCAATTCATTATTCATATGTAAAAAATAAAAATAATATTGAATTCCAACTAATGTGGTATGAAAATGCATATAAAAATGCACAAACCATATACAGTGGTACCTTGAGATATGAATTTAATTCATTCTGTAACTGAGCTCGTAAGTCAGTCAACTCGTATATCAAACTGCCGACACTGGACCCGTGCGCCAAAGCGCCAACTAGCAGCAGCTTTCCGAATCATGACTCATATCTCAGAATTTCACTTGGATCTCGAACAAAAATATGGACTAAGTCGCAACTCGTATCTTAAAAAATTCATATGTTGGTCTGTTTGTATCTCAAGGTACCACTGTATATTTTTTTGTTTTTGAGAGAAAGAGAGACAGGAAGGGAGAGAGAATGAAAAGCATCAACTTGTAGTCGCTTTCACTTCCGTTGTACATTGACTGCTTCTCATACATCCCTTGACCTGTGCCAAGCCAGTATCCCCTGGCTCGAGCCAGCAACCAAGGGCTTTTTATGCCAGTTACCTTTGGGATCATGTGGATGACCCCTTGCTCAAGCCAGGGACCCCACACTGATGATCCCATGCTCAGAGCCAGCGACCTTGGGATTTCAAACCTGCAACCTCAGCGTTTCAGGTCTATGCTTTATCTACTGCACCACCATTCAGGCACAAACCATAAGTCTTTTAGAAAAAAATATAAAGATTATTTTTATTACCTTAGGTTAGACAAAGATTTTTGAAATAAGACCTAGAGAGTATAAATCACAAATAAAATGGTTGATATATTCATCTACATTATAAACAATCATTTCTGTTTACCAAAACTTACTGTAAGTAAGAGAAAATAAAAGCTACAAGATGATAAAACATATTTATGAGACATATATCAGGAGAAGTTATTTTTTCCTAAATATGTAGGAAACAACCACAATCAAGAAGTAAACAAACCATCAAATAATAAAATGGGAAATTAAGATGAACAGGCATTTCACAAACAGGAAATGTGATGGTCCAGTAAACATGAAAATATTTATTTTTATTTGTAATTTGGAAAATGCAAATTCAGACAGTAATGCATCATCTGGGACTACATAGGAAGCCAGTTGGGCATACAAGTGTTTAATAATTACTCCTTATATAATACCTATGTTATAAGTACTCTGTAAGCATTTACTGTTTAACATGAAAAGCAAAGATATTCAGAACCATAAGTATACAATCAATATCACTCATTAAAAGAAGATACTGTCAATATTAAACTAATACAATTAATACAAAATAATGTTTTAGAAATTCTACCTGTATATTCATACCTGCAAAAAGGTTTGTGAGCCTGAAACCTGTTCTTATTTGTTACAAGTAGGTTTATGAAATGTTGTAGTCATGAAGACTTCTTAGTATCTCATAAGACATTTTTCCTTTGTGAAATTAGAAGAGCAATATTCATACATTATAGTTAAGGTGGTACATATCTCATACTTTGGGGTACATTAGCCTGTAGCATTAGCTTTTTATTCTTTGTATCCTTTGTCTGGAACTTCAATTTGAGGTAACAGATTTATTAATGTCTTGCTATGTAGAAGGCATTAGGCTATCAGGTTTGTAAAGAGGACGGGTGTAGTTATTTGAATAAACGTATGTCTTTCTTCCCAGTATAGTGCCCCTGAGGGCTTACTGTTTACTAGGGAAGAATTAATATATAAGAATAAAGAGAATATGAAGCAGAGTAGAACATGTGCCATAGCAGATGTACTAGTGAAGTACCAAAGTGGTACAGAGGAAATAGCAAATGGTTGGGGAGGAGTTAGCTTTGCAGATACCTATGTGAGGAGCAAACAAATTGGAGAGAGCTTCCAAGGCTGAAGTCCTTCCGCAGGAACATGCCTGTCAGGCTTAAGGGCTGGGTCCAGCATGGCTGGAGCAAAGACCTGGGCAGAGGAGAGATGGCAAGGCTTGGCTTGGTATTTATTCTCCATGTTTCTCAGGAGAGTTCCTGACACATCATGTGTTCCTAGTAAACACCGGTAAATAATTGAAACCTGGTGATTAAAACAAATGGAAAAAGAAACAAAGAAGAAAACATTTCTCTGAGAATAAATAATGACCCTGTTTCTTAGAACTGCACATAAATAGAGCATAAGACTCCTCATAAGTATGCCATATACTATGCAGTTCACATCATAAAGAGATTGAGAGGCAGGTGAAATCCTGTGAAAATTCCCATATCAAGGCAAAAAAAAATATTTTGTTGAATTAAATATTGTATTACTTAAGCAAGCCTTCAACTGATGCCGAAAAAGTTTTTGTTATGCAGAGATTGACATTATAGGTTTGGCTGAGTTTGAGCACATGCAGCATACTATTGTGTAAGAAAACATTGTACTTAGCAAAGAAAAAAAGAAAGATTAGTTCAAATAATAGTTGACAGAATCATCTGTGTGATCTTAACTAGTGTTCCCTAAGTCAGTTTCTTCCTGGTTAGAATGAGCATAATTCATATGTCATCTACTCTATAGGGTTATTGTGAAGAGCAGATGATATATGTATAGATGAAAACTCTTGGTAAAACAGGAAGCACATATGTTGTGTATGGTGCATCATTTATATGACATATACATGTAAGTTTCACATAATTACAAAGATAATGTTTTTCAGTTAATTTATTGTAATTTAGAAAAATTTCATATAATGAAGGATTATGGGTTATTTAGTCAAAATGCACCTTAATAAGTCAATATACATCCACAAATTTGATGAAATAGAAAAGCATCATTAAATAATCAAACAAATCTAGGGACAATGAAAAACCAAGGAACAAAGAGACTGTAAAGACTGTAAAGATAAAAATATTACTTTGTTTGCTTTGAGGTTAGAGATAGTGTCAGGAAACAATAAATAGAAAAGGTAGGAAAACATAAATAGATGAGTGTATAGGTGGGACAAGGTATTACAGAGAGGAAATGGAAATGTTCACCATTTTGGATTGCAACGTATCATGGAAAGCAGGGAAGCAAAAAAATTGAGGAAATACTATTTAAGAAAATTAAAGATTGTAAATGAAAGTCTAGGTAAGTATATACCAAAATAAGATATTTTTTTTCTCCTAAGCTCAAGGAAAAAGTGAATAGTTTTAGGGACAGTTCATTTTAAAGGACTATTATTTGCCTAAAACCCACTGGCAATGTTCTCTATGGATATTTACCTTCCAGGGAAAGAGTGTTAATATTCTTGTTATTGTTTTTATTTTTAGACAGGATTTTTAATTTAGGTTCATAATCTTTTGATTTATTTATTTATTTACTTTTGAGAGAGAGAGAGAGAGAGAGAGAGAGAGAGGAAGAGAGAGGGTGAGAAGCATCAACTCATAGTTGCTTTCACTTTCATTTGTACAATGAGTTTTTCATATGCCCCTTGACCAGTTCTTCTCATACTGGCCATGCCAGTGTCCACTTGCTCAAGCCAGCGACTTTGGGCTTTCCATTGCCAGGGACCTTTGGGCTCAAGCTGGTAAGCTTTGGGATTCATTGTATGGATGATCCGCCGCTCAAGCCAGTGACCCCCACGCTAACAATCTTATGCTCAGAGCCAGTGACCTTGAGGTTTCTAACCAGCGACCTTAGCATTCAGGGTTGACATTTTATCTGGTCAGGCAGAATAGAATACATTTTAAAAATTACTAATAAGGCCCTGGCTGGTTGGTTCAGTAGTAGAGTGTCGGCCCAGTGTGTGAAAGTCCTGGGTTCAATCCCCGGCCAGGGCACACAGGAGAAGCGCCCATCTGCTTCTCCACCCCTCCCCCTCTCCTTTCTTTCTACCTCTCTCTTCCCCTCCCACAGCCAAGGCTCCATTGGAGCAGAGTTGGCCTGGGCACTGAGGATGGCTCCATGGCCTCTGCCTCAGGTGCTAGAATGGCTGATGTTAGCATACTCATCTAAAAATAAATCTAAGAATTGTATTGAATATTTTATATTTACAAGTTTGGTTTACAGTAAGAGCAAAAATGGGCTGTAATAAAAGCTCTATTTTGATAAAGAAGTGATCAGAAATAGTAATATTTAATTACGAATACTGACCCAATGTTTAATATAAAGATCAATCCTTTAAAAAAGTAAGATAGAGAACCGAAGAAAGAAAAGAGAAAGGGTAAGTGGAAGGAAGGGTGGGAGGGGGACTAAGTGACCAAATCAGATAGCTGAAAACTTGCAGGAAGCCCCTCAGCTTACTGTCTAGCAGGACTGGAAAACTGAAGTCCTTTTGATGGAAGGCAGGTACTTTTTTTTTTTTTTCTCTCTTTTTTTTTTTTTTTTTTGTATTTTTCTGAAGCTGGAAACGGGGAGACACAGTCAGACAGACTCCCGCATGCCCCCGACCGGGATCCACCCGGCACGCCCACCAGGGGGCGATGCTCTGCCCCACTGGGGCGTTGCTCTGTCGCGACCAGAGCCACTCTAGCGCCTGGGGCAGAGGCCAAGGAGCCATCCCCAGAACCCGGGCCATCTTTGCTCCAATGGAGCCTTGGCTGCGGGAGGGGAAGAGAGAGACAGAGAGGGGGGTGGAGAAGCAAATGGGCTCTTCTCCTATGTGCCCTGGCCGGGAATCGAACCCAGGTCCCCCGCACGCCAGGCCAACGCTCTACCGCTGAGCCAACCGGCCAGGGCCGGAAGGCAGGTACTTTTAGCACCATAATTGGGTCTGGATTGAAGTTATTTTTCTATACCAAATTTAAATCATTCCAAAACAGACAGGTTACACTGTTTCAATTAATTTGTGTCTAGCTTGTTCATTCATTCAACAATTATCGAGGTTCAAACCCGTGACAGGCATTGTGAACCGGCACTGGGCCCACAACACCAAATGCAGATATTTCATGTTTCTCTTGACAAAGAATTAAACCTTTAAGAATCGAATATGCCCTCGAATAGCAAATCAGATGCACGTGAAGATGCTGAGGTATTAGCAAGACTGAAAATGGGAATATCTCAGATGCTTAGTAAGGATATTCAACACTGAATTCCAAAATATAATTTAAAAGAATGACTGACTTATCACCTGGACTTCTGAAGAACACCTTAAAAAAACAGTGCTTGTTTTGTACAAATTCTATTAAAAATGTTAAATTTGATATTGTCAGCCTTTTCTTAGCACTTGTCCCCTCAGAGCAGAAGCCCTGTTGGTATTGTTTTCAGGTTATATTTTTATATGGAAACTACTAAGTCTATAATACATGTTATTAATAACTTTGAAGGCATTTTTTTGGTTCATATTTTTATCTTTCTGGGATAATCTGAACGGGGACTAGAAGGTCTTACTTGGTTGTGTGATGCAGATTGTAGGTATGTTTGGTGGTAACCATCTGGTTCCCTTCAATACATTTTTCTGAAAACATTTACTCTTGGGTATGCTTATAAAAAGCCCAAATCAATTCAACTCTGAATAGTTCATATATTCCTTCACAAAGGCTCCCTGTCAGGCAGTGTGCTGGGTACTGGAACTGAAGAGAGAAAGAGACATTGTTTCTTAAATGACAGGAAACCTCGGAATGTAATGTGAATAAATGCTTTGCATATAATAGAGTGAATTCTATGCTGAAAGTACAGTGAGAAATGCGAACCCCTAAAGAAGGCAGCAAAACTAGCAAGAAGTCACAAGAACTAGCAATGGGGATGTGGCACATAGAGGTGATCCTGGGATCCAGGGACAACAGGAGTCGCAAGAAGTTTGAAGCACAAGGGACAGCCAACCTGGCAAGTTAGCAGTTCCTTCTTGTAAATGTGGGTGAATTCATGGTGGCCGGAATTCCTTTTTTTATTTATTTTTAAATTTTTTCTTAAGTGAAAAGCAGGGAGGCAGAGTGACAGATTCCTGCATACACCCCAACCAGGATCGACCTGGCAAGCCCCTTACCTGGCAATGCTCTGCCCATATAGGGACATTGCTCCATTGCTTGGCAACCGAGTTATTTTAGGGCCTGAGACAAGTCCATGGAGCCATCCTCTGCGCCCGAGGCTAACTTGCTCCAACCGAGCCATGGCTTCAGGAGAGAAAGAGAAAGATGCAGGGAGAGAACAGAGAAGGGGAGGGGTGAAGAAGCAGGTGGTCGCTTCTGTGTGCCCTGACGATAATTGAGCCCAGGACATCTGTAAGCCTATGTTCTACCACTGAGCCAACCTCCAGGTCTGGCAGGTGGAATTCTAAGCTTGCTAGAACTTTCTGTGACTCGGGCAAGGATACCTCATCTCTCTGGGTCTCACTTTTATTGTCTGATGAGGGAACTGACATAAATGAACTCATTTATCCCTTTCAGTTCTTTTTTTCCCCAAATAGCCTTGCTTTTCTTCATGTCAATTTTAATGTAAATATATAAATCCTCTTTTTTATTTAGAAATTTAATTTAATTTAATGGGGTGACTGATGAATAAGAGCACATAGGTTTCAGGTAAACATTTCTATAGAATTTGAACTGTTGATTGTGTTGTGTGCCCATCACCCAAAATCAAATAAGTAACTCACTTATCCCTTTCAATTCTAAAAGTCCATGGCACTCTATAAGCTGGTACTAGAAACTTTGAAAACATATAAGGAGTATGGAGTCATTTTGTTCTGTTTCCTAAAAAGATATTTTTTTGGAACAATAAATGAGAATTTAAAAAATCCAAATAATTTTCTTAAATCAAGGGCTGAAAATAACCTTATCCCTTAAACATGCATATAACATTGTACCACACAGTACGTTTTGTAATAGGTAAAGTCAAAGAAACACACCTCTATCAAAAACACACACACACACACAACAAACAAACAAACAAAAAACTTAGTGTTTTGAAGAGTACAGCAACAAGAATAATAAAGCGAACACCCCAGGGTTGCATAGGTGTAATTGCTGGCAAGTTTTCTGGAGCAGGTGAGGGAGGTTTTAGAAGCAATGTGAGGAAGAGAAGACTGGTCTGACATGCATTAGTACATAAGCTGCTCAAGTAGAAGGAATGGATGGGAGGAGGCAGAACCCCAAATGAAAATAGGGAGGAGTCGCCCTGGCTGGTTGGCTCAGCGGTAGAGTGTCGGCCTGGCGTGCGGGGGACCCGGGTTCGATTCCCGGGCAGGGCACATAGGAGAAGCGCCCATTTGCTTCTCCACCCCCCCCCTCCTTCCTCTCTGTCTCTCTCTTCCCCTCCCGCAGCCGAGGCTCCATTGGAGCAAAGATGGCCCGGGCGCTGGGGATGGCTCCTTGGCCTCTACCCCGGGCGCTAGAGTGGTTCTGGTCGCGGCAGAGCGACGCCCTGGAGGGGCAGAGCATCGCCCCCTGGTGGGCAGAGCGTCGCCCCTGGTGGGCGTGCCGGGTGGATCCCGGTCGGGCGCATGCAAGAGTCTGACTGTCTCTCCCCGATTCCAGCTTCAGAAAAATACAAAAAAAAAAAAAAAAAAAAAAAAAAAAAAAAAAGAAAGAAAAGAAAATAGGAGAGACAAAAAAGAACTGTTGGGAGTAGGAGCATGTGAGGTGAGGGATCTCAATAGAGATCAGAGTGGTCAAGGACAAGGTAATTCGGGCACATACGGGGTAACTGAGACTGCCCAAATTGGAGTACATTCTGTAGATCAGATGTGAAACTGCCAGGAGCATAAAGGAATTCTTCTGACAAAGGGTAGCTGGAAGGATAGATTAGGAGTATAAAGGAGAATGACCAGACTCCGCGGGAGCCTTCATCTAAAGAGAAGTGGGAGGAAAGAAAGGCTTTGATTTTTACCATGAGCAGGTATGAATCATTCACATATTAATTTATTGCATGTAAATAATTATGTTATGGATCACAACTGAGATAAGATGGCTCAGACAGAGCCCTTTGCCCACCCTGAAGGAGCTTACGGTTATTTAGGAGATAAATCAGTTATATTCAAATAATTCTGATGTAACATATACTAAGTTGTAAGAACATCACAAGGAAACTTTATGCCTTAATATCAACTAAAAATTCCTCTCTATGATTTTCTTTCGATATTTATGACAAGCCTCTAATAAATGGTACCGGTATTCGTGAAGAGTTAAAAAAAAATCTTATCTATATTCTCAATTTGCTTTTAGGTAAAAGTTATTTACTTAAGAAAATATTTCTTAATGGAGTCTAAATATTTTTCTCACTCACAGAACTTTCTCTAGGTTTATGTTGGGTTTGTAAATCATGTAATCAATTTTTAGGATTGAATCTCTGTGGGTGGGCATATTATGCAGTTTAATGGTGTTGCAACATTCTACCTAATGTTCCTATGCCTTCATTTCTCTAATTATATATCCCCAATATTTACCAGCTATAGGTCCTTATCTTGCCAAAGGTGAAACAGAAGGGAGATTTCACTTCTTAAGATGAAAAGAATCAGTATGTGGAAAATGAACCCTAACTTTGTATAAGGTAGAAATTTTAAAATCTTCCATTCCTCCTTGGATTTATGTTTATAAAAGACTCATTATTTAAACTCCTGTTTCTCCACTTCCAATTTTGTAGCTTTCTTGAATGATATGAACATTTATAAAACAGTCTAGGAAGTTAACTTCAACCTACTGTGAATCATAAATTTCTTCAGACTAAGAACTAACACAATATTGTAGTAGCTGTGGGTAACTAGAAACAAATCTCTTGTCCTAACGCGAAAAGAATTAGCACACGTTTCGGTGATGTTTTGATTTTTCCTTACTGCAGCATCAGTTTAGTCTGTATTCCTCAGCCTCTTCCAATGCACTGCTTTCTGGCACTGTGTAAAGTCGTAGAGAGGTTGGCAGGCAGAAATGGACAAGTCTGCTGGTAGTACCTAAGGAATGAAGCTGATGGATATCCATTGGATAGTCAGTAAACAAAATGTATCGAGTGCCCTTTATGAAGAACCACACAATAGGAGATTGATTCAGGTAGATTTTCTATGGCACAGAAATAGACAGCAACCGAACCCATAACATCAAATGAAATCATCTAGATGAAGTTATCTTATCTGGAGGCCTGTGTAGTGGAAGACATAAGCCAGGATCCTTGGAAGAGACTCCAGAATCTGAATCGAGAGAAGTCAGAGTAGAGATGAACAAGTAAGCCTAAGAAATAATCTCTCTCCATCGGAAACTTTGGCTTCAGTTCAGTTTTTCATGTTAGATGTCAAAGTCAAGTACAAGAAAAGGCAAATGTTGAAGAAAATTTTCTTAGAAGACAATTTTAAACTAAAAAAATAAAATGATTCTTCATGAACTTTAAGGTAATAAATTTTCCCCATGAAATTTGTTTGATGTAATTCATGGAAATTACTTCATCTTTGACACTGTGTATTTTTGGATGAATACTAGTAGATTTATTTTTGAGACTCAGTTATTTCCTTATTTTTGACTACTGATGGTTCCTTTGAAAAGAAATGATTTTTTATGTTGTTTTATCTACTATACAAATAGAACCCAAGAAAAGATAAAATAAGATGGTTCAACATTTTCACCTTCAATTTTAAAATTAATAGTAGCTTAAATTTGTGTTTTCATGGAGTTTTGAATTTTATTTGTAAAAATAAATATGATTAAATATTTTTTCTTTTTTTATACAATATAGGCCTGTGAGGAATTTGACATTAAAAGGAAAAAAAATTGCAACAAATATTTTTTTCTTTTTTTATACAATATAGGCCTGTGAGGAATTTGACATTAAAAGGAAAAAAAAATTGCAACTTGTGTTACTGCTTCATTTCTTAAAAACAGCTTTTGCCCTACCTAATTTGAAATGTTTTATATGCTCTTTCTTTCTTCCCATCCTTCTAACTCGGTCACCAACTTTCGATATCCTTTATGTTATTAATTTTAAAACTTTATTTAATAAGTACTGTTTACCCTTTGTTTATTGTAATAAAACCAAATTAGTGGGGTCTAATTTAGAGAAATTTTGATATGTTTGAAAGTCCACATAGAGTGAGAACTAATCTTTGATAAGCAACTATATTGTGTTAGACAGTTTGTATAATATTCCATTCTAGTCCTGTAATAACCTGTCAAGTGAGGAGTAATAAAGGTAGTTATTATTTAATGCAGGCATGCTACATGGTAGTCATAGTATTAAGCACTTTTGTATAGTTCTCACATCAATTCTAATATGTAAGCTTTATTATTAATTTACAGAGAAAGAAACTATGACTCAGTCATTAAATTATTTGTCAGACAACTAGATGATGAAGCCACTAAATACAACTAATTGCAGAAAGAGAATCCTAAAGTTGCTTTCCTACTAAGACTGCTGGGTATATTTGGAATAGACATTTTGCAGCATTATTGTACAATATCCTAATTATAGGAGGTCCTGACCAAGTTTGGGATTGACAGTTCTTTGATAGCCCTGCCTAAGTTTGGGATTGGTGACATTACAAGGAGTGTGGTAATTTTTGCTGAAGCCAGTGGAACATTCTGGAAAAATGTCTCTGTATGTACCTTCATGCTTTGATTCTCCAAACATATAGCCAAGATAGATAAGATAGAAAGATAGAAAACCAAATGGACTTACTCAAGTTCAAAACAATTCTCCATGTTTGAGATTCAGAAACCAAATTTATAAACCAAGTGGTTATCAAGCCTGAAGGCAGGGATCTGTTGGATTCTATTTCCGAAATAATAAGTGGTAACTAGGACTTAATCTCTATGGGACAAAGTCGGACCCTCTACTTAAAGCAGGTTCTGGCAAAAAACTTCATTAGAGAGACTGAAGGGATAAAGTTCTGTTGATCAATATCTGGGAGTTGGACTTTTTAGCTGCAGAGTTAAAGGTGTAAGAAGAGATATAGTTTTAGGATTTAAAACTGAATAAGCCATATGCCAGCTCTGTGATTCAGCTCTGTCTCTTATATGCCTACATCACAGCAGATACACAGGAAATGCCCCTGTGAGACCTAGCCTGGTTTACTAGCCTGGGATGGCTAATTAGAAGTGATAGCAAAACTACTGGAAAGGAAGGAATGAGCACACAGAAAAAAACCTTTCACTGCAAATGAACTTCAAAACCAAGATTCCGCAATATGGGAATGAATCCAATGCTAGGCAAATAAGCAAACAAAACCTAACCACTATGAGACCAAGATTCCACTCCCGAAAAAAAAAAAATTTATAAAATAGTCTGACAAATACTTTGAAATAAGTATGTTTAGAAACTCAGAAACATAAATGAAGGTATTATTTCCACTAAAAAGAGTGACAAATTATAAAGCAAACCCAAGTATAAATTAAAGAAGAATACTTGTATATTTAAAATTAAAAATGTTAGCTCTGGCCAGTTGGTTCAGTGAGTAGAACATCTCTGGTTCAATTTCCATTCAGGGCACACAAGAGAAGTAACCATTTGCTTCTCTCCCACTGCTCTTCCCCGTTATCTCCCTATTCCCCTTCCACAGCCAGTGGCTCTATTGGTTCAAGCATCTGCCAGGGTGCTAAGGAAAGCATGGTTGGTCCACGGGCATCAGCCTCAGGTGCTATAAATAGCTCGATTGATTCGAGTATTGGCTCTAGAGGGGGTTGCCAGGTTTATCCCAGTCAGGGCACTTGCAGGAGTCTGTCTCACTATCTTTCCTCCTTTTACTTAAAAAAAAAAAAAATTAAAAATCTTAAAAATGAAAAATAGTTACTGAAATAAAAGCTTTGAAAGGATAAACTCTAGACTGGACACCACTGAAGAGAAAAGTCAATGGTTTGTTAACACTGTGGAGAAGATCACCTAGAGCAGAACATAGAGGAAAAATTAATTTATAAAAGATGCTTGAGAAAGCAGTTACAATGCATGGAAGATATACCAAAAGAATCCAATCTATATCCAATTGGTATTCCAGTAGAAGTTAATGCAGAGTGTGTGTAAGATACATAAAAGCTGTAGAAATTATTGCTGAAAATTTTTAGGAGAGACATATATGAGCTCTCAGATTGAAGTTCTTTCAGTGTCAAGTAGGACAAATAAGCATCAAATTATGGTTGGAAACATGGCAATAAAACTGCAGGACACCAAGAGCAAAGAGAAAATCTTGAAGTAGACAAGATGATTTTGGAGAGACGATTCTACTGTATGGGATCTCGGTCAAGGATCTGGGACTGGGAAGCCTTGGGTGAAGGTGGCTGGAAACAGTTCCTTCAGTGGTATTAAGCTATTCTCATCCCATCCCTGGCATTCTCACAACCAAAGTACTGCACAGCTCTAAGGAGAGCCTTCTTTCAAAATGTACCAAAATGCAATTGTAAATTTACCTGCAAATGAACAGAGTATAAACTTTGTTAAAATCCAGTGGGTGGGAGACAGGATAGAATACTGACCTTGGTGATGGTATTCACAATCTGCATGACTTGGGACAGGTCACTTAATCTGTAAATGACAGTAATCCTCCTTTGTTTACTCTCAGCTTTGTTACATGTGAGGTTTACGCATATGAGTTCTTTATATGCTATAAGCAGAGAATTGTAGGAAATTATTGTTAATTTATTATAGTAATAGAGGGAAACTATGGTTCCTGGCCTCTTAGAGTTTATACATTAGGTTTGTAACAAAAACTCTAAAAAAATTTAAACATGTTAGCAAAGCTACTTATAACAACTAAGCAGAAATTATTTTTGGTGCACACTAAGTGTGTGTGTGTGTGTGGTGGGGTATAACATGAACAGAGGGGATGGGGTTAACAGGTTAAGTATAATGGTAAAAAATAATCACCAAAACTAAGTGTTATAAATTAGCAATTTATTTCCACTTCCTATTATGAAAATGTTTAAGTATACACCTAGATTCAATCATTATTTACATTTCATCATATTTATTTTTTTATAAATGGCTACTTTATTTTCTGGATCTTGAAAGTTAGTACAAACATCATGCCATTTTACCCCTAAAGATTCAATATGCATCTCCTAACAGGACGTTTGCCCACATAACCACAATACCATTATCAAATCTAACAAGGTGAATAGTATTTCCCCAGTGTCACCTAATAACTACCTGATATTCAGATTTTCCCAATCTCTTTAAAAACCTACTTATAGCTGATTTCTCTATAAACCAGGATCGTACGTTGTCCACACATTTATGGCTTAAGTCTTTTTAGTCTTTTTCATCTGAGAACAATCTCTCTACTTCCCCCTGCCCCATATCATTGACTTTTTAAGACAACAAGCCAAGAATATTCTGGGTTTGTGTAGTTCTTTTTTTCTCAAAGTAATACATGTACCTCTAATATTGCTTTACCTGAAAAGATTTGATTAGGTTTAGGGATACATTTTATATAAGAATACTTCATATTGTACCATATTTTGAGACACATAAGGTCAGGTTGTTCCATTATTAGTGAAAGTAAGGTACATAGTCTGGTTATACTGATTACTATCAGATAAATCTACTGTAGAGACACTCCTCTCTCTTTGTAGTTATCAAAGGATGAAAATTGAGTATCTCAGAACCTCTCTCCTATTAATTATAGCATGCATTAATGATTATCCTGTATCATTTTATTTGGCATCGCAAATAGTGAATTTCTAATTCTGTTATCCCTTCTACTGACAGTGTTCAATAAAGAAAAGCATCCTCTCATCAAATAGGCATGTGCTACACTTCCCCTTAAAAAGCTTAGTTCTTCTATTTCTTTAATTACCAATTTTCAGAACAAGAAATTCATGTTACAATCACTTCCAGTGGTGGCAACTGAGATTTTTTTCATTTTCTGTTTTTGAGGATTACTATGGATTCATTGATTTTCTTTTCCTCAGTGTTTTGTTTTATTTTGTATTTTAAAGCAATTTACAAGTACAAAGTTTTTTTCTTTTTTCTTTTTAATTTCTTGAAACAAAATGTGAAGCTAAGTCTTAATGGGATATAGATTGAATGGAGGGTGGTGGGGGTTAGTCAGAATAATGTTTGTCATTTAAGTATACATTATTAAAGATCCTAATCATTTTTTTTATGAGATGCTCTTTTCTGAAAGTCTCCTTAACCAGAGTATAACTGAAAACAAGAATGTCAAAAAGGCACATTTAAATTGTTCTCAAAATCAATCAAAAATAATGAGGTGCTAGGAAAAAGTTGTATCCTTGATAATTACATCTATCAGTATCAGAAAACAAAAGAGAACAATCAGGAAATGACAACCCCACTCCCAAGTAGCACATTAAAAAAGGCTAATGAAAAAAAGACTCTTTTAAAAATTGTGCCAAATTAGCATTTCAAGTCAATTGACAACTTAAGTGTTGATAAAGGCCAATCTGGGTCCCAAACAATGGAAGTTCTGTTTCTACTTTTATCTGCTTTTAAAAGAAATGCTCTCACTTGACTCTTTTTTGTTGTCATCTATATCAATGGAAGTAATTGCCCAAAGGGTAGCGACAGTCCTGTCCTCCGCAAGGGTCAGGTCACCCCTGGAACACTGTGCTTAATTTGCTGGTCTGTCTGTTAAAAGGTTGACCTGGAGGAAGGTAACCAGGATGCTGAAAGTTGTTCATAACGTACGTTTCTTGCACCCCTACCTCTATTTTCTGTCTGGAAAGGGGTTAATATCACTGTCATCAGTGGTCCCCAAACTACGGCCCGCAGGCCGCATGCGGCCCCCTGAGGCCATTTATTTGGCCCCCGCCGAACTTCCGGAAGGGGCACCTCTTTCATTGGTGGTCAGTGAGAGGAGCAAAGTTCCCATTGAAATACTGGTCAGTTTGTTGATTTAAATTTATTTGTTCTCTGTTTGAAATATTGTATTTGTTCCCGTTTTGTTTTTTTTTTTACTTTAAAATAAGATATGTGCAGTGTGCATAAGGATTTGTTCATAGTTTTTTTTTTTATAGTCCGGCCCTCCAACAGTCTGAGGGACAGTGAACTGGCCCCCTGTGTAAAAAGTTTGGGGACCCCTGACTGTCATATTAGACCAGGGATCCAACTGGACTTGATAGCTCCAGAGGGTAGAGTTGGGATCAATGGATGAAAGGAGCAGAAAGGCAGATTTAAACCCAGAATTAGGGAGAATTCCTGCATAAACTCAGCTGTACAAAGCTGGAATGGATTTCCCACCATTAGAACGGACTCTGCGAGGCGAACTCTGTGCAGAGGAGATAATCACTTTATCTTAAAGATGGTGTACAAGTAGACAGGGTCTCAAATACCTTGCTAAAAGTCTGTATTTATAATAAGTAATAAGGGATGCTTTAAAAGTCGTTTAAACTTTTTAAAAAAATTGATATAAAATTGATTTTTTTTTTTTACCATGGCTTTAAAAAGAAAACCTGAATACATCCCAATTTGCATATCATTGTTTTGTATTTGGGAAATGTGACATGCCTGGTGAGATGAAGTTGAAACTACAGCATTTTAAGATCTTGGTACATTGTTTTGCATCACATTAAATTCTTATTTGTTCTAGCCCCAACTTTAGGAGATTTTTAGAAAAGAATATGACTTTGTTAAAAAGAAAAGAAAGTCACATTTTAAATACTGTCTTAAGGGTAGAATTAGTATTTGAATTATCAGTAGTGATGAAAGGATTGTCTTTCAATGATAAAAGGAGACGTCTCCATAGATCTTCAACTGTGTCAGTTCATTTTGAAGGTAGTTGTAAGTGCAAGTATTTTATTATTTTGGTTTGTCGAGTGATTTTATTCTTTATTATTAGACCAGAAAAAAAAAAGTATATTCTGCAAACATATTCATCAGTCATCATTTTTGGAGATAGTTTTCGACACATTGTATGTTTTACTGTGCTAACAAGAGAAAAGACTAGCCATTAAGTTTATGTTTCTTTGTTTTTCAGCAAGGTCACATATCAGGAATAATGCTAGGAGTATGCTAATAAACAATATGTAATGTAGGTCATCTGGGAGTAAGAAATATTTTCTAACTAGTTCTAAAGGGAAATATTGTTTAAAAAAAGGGATAGATGTTATTTACGCAACACATGTTGCTCTATATGTCACCATCAAAAGCATCTTGTAAACAGCTCAGCGCAGTAAATCTTCCTTGGTGATTGTCAGAGTTTTTTCAAGTCCTTGTTAGATTTAGATTCAGCACACTCAGTTCACAATATGCCTAATGTACAAAGCCCATTATATTATTTAGAAAGCTTCCATGAGAAGTATGCCTGCATGTCTGTGTTTTACCAGGAACACCATTCTCTGCCTCAGAAGTAAATACTACTTTAAGTGACAGTAATTAAGAAAATGTTACATGAATGGTGTTTACAGTTTTAATCACTAATGAACTGACACTACATTTTTTGTGCTTAACTTGGATTTTGTTGAGTTCTTTTAATTTAATTGAAGTATACAGTCTGATATTTCCTATTGCTACTGTTAGTAAAACAATTTTCTGAGAGTGTGATGAAATAGTAATTCTATAAGAATGCCTTAAATAAATGGTCATTGATGTGATTTTTACAAATGTCATTTTCTCACATTTGGGAGATTTTAAAAATGGATTATTTCATAATGATTTATTTTGTTTTCTAAGATGGTTTTAATTGAAATAATCAAGTTTCACTTATAAAAGGATTTATGTAACTGTATTCTGGAAAATGTAACCAAAGTACTGAGCCAAATGGGAGACACAATAATAAAGATGTAAAATTATAAAGGCTGCTTTATTTTAGAACCTAGCATTTAGAATCAAGGGAGCTTATTTCTCTTCCCAGCTGTAAGGCACTGTGACATCAGGCAAATCTTTCTTCTTCTTTGGGCCTCAGTTTCTTTATTTATGATATAAGAATTATAATAAATCCTGCTCTAGTCACTTCACAGGACTATTGTGTAAAATGATAAATGGTGTCAGAATGTTCAATATGATATGAAATTATGTGATTTCCTTATAGGAGAAAATAAGAATTTAAATGCTAGTTAGCAATTTCTGAGACTTTATCTAGATTTTAGACTTCAGCTAAAAATTATAATCTCTAAATCTCTTAGCTAGACTCTATGAATCTTAATTTCTTGGCTATTTTACTTAAAGATATCTGGAAGCAACACCTCAGTTACTTTGGTCAGAATGTAATCTTGACCTTCAAAAACATTGTTTCTGAAACTTAACAACCACGTGTTCCGGATTTTTTTTTTCAATACTAACTTCTGTTTTTGAATTTAGAAATCTTTAAAAGCATATGTCCTAATTATGTGCCTCATTTTTTCCCCAACTGTTTGCAACTTAAAGTATAATGTTGAGCTGGAGCCACAAGGTCTTAGTAAGGAATTATGGAACTTTGTCCAAGCAGCCAGTTTAGTTTACAACATACATACTACCAGCATCTCAAAAAAAAAAAATAAAAGGGAAAAAAAACAAACCTGTGAGTAGGATGTGTTTTTTTTTTAACAAAGCAATATAAAGTGCACGTGTCTTAAGTAATTCTGTTTATACTTGTTTTCTCAGAAGAAGACCTATCAGTGCATCAAGTGTCAGATGGTTTTCTACAATGAATGGGATATTCAGGTCCATGTTGCAAATCACATGATTGGTGAGTGACACTCTAGACCTTATTATAGATAGATTTTTCTCCTACTTGTGTACATCAATGCCTATATAATTAAACAGTTAAAGATGAATTAATTGTTCAACCATCAGTGTTTTACCTAAGCATGATTGACTCTTTTATTACTATTATTAGGTCTGATAAGGCATTAGCTCATTTTATTTTCTGCAAGGGCTAGTTTAGACTTCTGCAGAGGATTATATATCTACTGCCAGTTAAAACACAGGTGATTAACAAATTAAACTTCTAATCATTTTTGCATTATTGAAAACTAACAGGAATGGTTAATGAACTGGATGTTAGCTTTCCATAGAGTTTTAGACAGGTTTTAATTTCAGAAGTTATTATGGTAATGGCACTGCTGTGCGTTGCTTAAGCATCTTTGTATCAAAATCTAAAGTGGTGAGTTTTTGTGTTAGGGAAACATAAATAATTTAAATTGCCATAAACTGGTTTTATATGGGTGGTTTCAACAGCCTGGAAATAATCATGATTAGAAAGAATTCAGTAATCATTTTTTATTATCCCACAAAATTTTAAATAGATCTTTGTAAGAGTGATTTGGGTAAAGATCTCTGAAGTCACTCTAGGCCAGTTTTCTGGGATTTATACATTTATCACATGGGCTAGAGCTAAAAGGATAATTTTTTTTTACTTATTCATAATGCCCCATTATTCCTTAATTCCTCTGGGGTTACCACCTCTATGTATTTTAATTTGATAAGCACTTAGCAATAACACTAAGAGTTCTATCAGCCAATTAAACTTTATCAGGCAGATCTTTTTTTACTAGTAAAATGACAATTGCTATTCCTTTATACTATTTTTGTTACTCATTTGTGTTTTTATATTGAGAGTTTTTTTATTTCATACTCATTTCATAATGTTTTGTAACACCATAAATAATTGTGCTATAATATAAAAAGGTCAAACTGACCTCATGCTCTTCTATTAAAAACCTCGAAGACAGGAAAGAAAATTCAACATTTTAGGTTCGGAACTTGTTTTCCAGGTAAACCAGTTTTATTCTAGTCTAACCAGCAGTATTTTAAGAATATTCAGTGGAAGGTTTGCTTCAACTATCATTGCTGATCACTAAAACCAATTATAACCAGTTTTTTTATGGTTCTTGTTTGTTAATAAAGATAAATTTAAAGGCAAGTTGGAAAATTGATTAATAGTTTTTCAAGAGGATTTGCTTTATAGTTTTCAAATGGTGGGACTCTAGGAGGGTTATCCCTATAAAAGACTAACTGCTTAATTGTGCAACATAGAGCGTCCCCATAACAGCTCAAATATTGCTCACTTTATCTTTCTATTTTCCAGATTTAGATACTGGTATTATTAGTGCGTTTCTAAAACATCAAAGAGCATGTTCTTAAAAGTGACAGAATAACATCAACAACTTTATTTATTTATTTATTTATTTTTACATCAACAACTTGAAAGAGTGTTTAAAAAATGGCAACATGTAAGAGAGACTCAGAAAAATGAGTTTTCTTACAGTTCCCTTCTACTTTGGATTTAAAAAAAAAAACATAAACTTTCAAAACTGCCCTTTTTTGGAGGATGGGGAGTATAGGTTAGAAAAAAATGATTTTTTCTTACCAAATGATAAATGTGAATATTTCCCATGTCTTTATTTCTTGAGTACAGTATGTTGGTGGCAGGCATTCATGAATGTGTTCCCAAGCTGCAGTTTTCCATGGGCTTCAGCGAAAATGTTCTTTGCAGCTTATGTAAAAGAGTGAAATTTGTGCTTCGTGTTTCTGATTAGTTGTATCTGATGTAAACTTATTTTTATTTCTGAATTTATTATTTATCCCAGGACCCGGATGAACCGATAGAATATATTTTTGCCACAATATTAATGTCCTTGTGTATATGTAGAACTTGATTTGAATGTTGGGCATGAGAGAACCTTTTGATTTTCCTGTTTTCATAACATTTGTCCATTACATTTATTGGTTTATTCTGGTCATTCTTTTTAAATTGCTTTGTACCCTTTCCTTTGTATTTCTCTTAAATTCCTTATATCATTAGTGCTTTCCAAGGTTCTTACCCTTCCACCTTACGGTGGATTAATATGACATTCGCCTCCTCTTGGGATCTAAGCATTTAACAATTCACCTTCCATCAGAAAAGCAAATTCTACTCCTTTGCACAGAGGATCTAGTTATTTAATATTCATGCTATTTTAATAATGAAATATGTAATTCTCTTGTACTCGAGGCCTAAACAAATGAATAGCATTCATGTAATTATTCTATCTGTTGACAATGCATCCTAAGTTCTTAAACTCTCTTCCTGTTGTTAATATCTAGAGGGAGGGCAGGAGGAATGGAGAGAGAGAGAGAGATATGGAGAGAAAATGTGTAACATGAGGATGTCACAAAGCCTAAGATATCCTTTTTTAAAATCCCAGTGTGATACTTAGTCTTTCAAATGAGGCAGGCAGCATTATTTTGTTGCTAAAATACCTCCATTGAGGGTAGGTATTTTTAGGTTGTGTATCTCTGTATGTTATTTGTCTAATCAAAAAATAATCTCAACTAGACATTTAGCAGGGAAGAGGGATTAGAAGCTATCTGAAATCCTCTTACTCTTTTTGTTAAGAGGTATACAGTGTTTTTTACAGATTTTGTTTTACATTTCAATCAGTTTGAAGGAAGGATTATGTCACTAGATAAAAAACAAAGTCTGCAGATGACCCAATGAGGTGTAACTTTAAATTTCTTCTTTATCCAAGTCATTAGCATTTGCTTCTCTGTTGCACACATGTTTTAATGCAATGTCAATGTCAGGCAACCCCCATGCTTTTTTCTGGATGTGCTGGCTCAGGCTGTTGGCCAGGGGACATTTGTGAAAGGAAAACCATCAATGTTTCTACCAGGTCCATACAGGAGACGCTCTGTTTAAGTGCCGTTCTGCACCTAGGTGTGGACACATGGTCTGAGTTGCAGGAATAATTACTCAATAAAAATGCATTAGGGATTTGATTTATGTCTGTTAAGGAAAAAAAGAAAACCTCCCTCTCCACCACATTTTGACACAGTTTCAGTAAGAAATCAGACCACTGACTATTTAGGGGTTTCTTTTCTTCTTTACACGTGCACAAAAAAAAAGAGCTACAAAACATTTTAACAGCATTCCTGGGGAAAAGGCTTCCCTCTTTCAAAGTCTGCACAGATGAGAAAATGTTTCTTGTCTTTCCTTTGTTCCTTTCACATAGTTTACGTGGGCTTTTGACCTGAGACTACAGAAAGAAGCCATTGTGTATTATGTCCTTTAATTCATTATTCACCCGTTTCTTTCTATATCAGCATAGTAAATATTTATTGTTATTTTCTTCTTTGAAGTTTCTATTATTATTATTATTATTATTTGGTATGGTTTAGCACAGATAGAGATGAAACCAGAGAATTTAAATGTGTTTAACCCAGCAAAGGCATTGCCTCATATAAAATTATGAGGCTCAACAGCAGTGGAGTAAATTTGTGAGTACTCAGAATAAAGGGCTGTTAGGCATGTGATAATATAAAGAGATGACATTGCCAAGAACTATTTATGAGAAGCTTAATTTTTTCACTCTGATAATTCTTGACCAATAATTACCAGCCTCTAATTATCTATTTTAGTTAGAAAGAAATTTCGATCACTACAGAGGTTGGCATTGCAACTAGCATATAAATCCCCAAAGAGATGAATGTGTTCCAAACAGCCACAAACAACTGTCTCATGAAACATAGTGAGCAAATTGCAAGCGGCTGGTGGTAGACAACCAGCAGTACACTCCCCATCGAAGGCCAGTCAGCTTGACAAAGAAATGATCAAAGGGGAGAAATGCCATTATCCTTGGAACTGATTGCTGCAGCCATGGACATTGGAGGACAAGTGATCAGGGTGTAGCTGTGGCCATTTCTAGCCTTCCCTTTCAAAGTTCTTGGATGAAAAATATAAAGGAAACGGCTACAGACCATTTACTTAAGAATTATTTTTTAAAAATTGACTTGGAAATTATTACTTAATATTTTATTTTTTTCACTGTTTTCATCTGATCAGTAAGACTCATATCGTAATGGCAAAATTGTATCTAAGGTGGCAGAGTACCCCTTTTTTTGAAAAGATAGAAAAATCCAGAAATAGTCACTAATAAACATGTCCCAGATGGACCCAGGGTGATGCTTAGAGCATTTGGGGAAAGCAAATACATTTATGTCTTAGAAAAGCAAAACTAGAATTTAGGACTGTAAATGACAGCTGATATGAAAACACTGGTATGAAGATATTGACTGTTTTTATTCAAATCTCTAATACTCAGTGTTTTATAGATAGTTACCATTTTTAAAAGGCCATGGAAAGACTCAAGTTCTCTATAGTGCACATGAAAAGATGTGTATTTTGTGTGTTATGTTACACATGATATATATAACTAATGTCAAGTAGAAAAGAATGCATAAATCAGTTTTGTACAGTGTGGTGCATTTTAGTCTGTTTTTGTGGCAAGTGACATTTATACATTCTGCAATTTGCTTGATGCCTAAGGTCACAAATGGCATTCTTTCCCTTCCATTTCTATAGTGGGTAGTGTGCTATGTGACTAATCTTCATTATAGTTTTGTGACATTCAGTATCACCTCTGAAACATTTCAGCTTCAGTGCTCTTGCTTTAGCATAGACTAAAACCAATATTTCAGGTCTATAGTGGTTTTGGATTTTATATGTCTTAAGGGGAAATAGCCAAAGATATGTATATCTGCATAGGGAGACAGGGGACTGTGTTACTGTGTTGCCCTTTAAACTCTCAGTGTTCGTTGGCTGTTAAAAATATAGAAATGAATTTACAATAATGCATGTATGTGTGGGTGTATGTATGTGGATATACCTGCACTATCCTAAGAAACTCAAAGTCATTAAGTTCTTTGGAGTTTACACTAACTCTAAATGAGAAGACTATTGACTTTTTTTTTTTTTAGGTCATCTTTATTTGATTGCTTACAAAACTCAGGGAATTAAGAAACAAGCATTTGGTGTTAAATATGATGAAACACTGGCTTATTTCATCAAGAGCTGGATTAAAAAAGATGAAATCTGGGCAGTTTAATGGTAACAGAAAGCTACCCTCATGTGGGCAATGCTGGCTTATTTGAAAAGCCCATAAAGGGTTTCTACATGGACCATACAAAAGGGATACTTTCTCTTTAATAGCCATCTGTACAGGAGAGATGAGAAGTGGGCCAGGTCATCTCTCCTCAGCTGTCATGATATTAACGTAGGTAATGGAGCAAGCTCGGCGTTCTGCTGGGTGTTGTTTTTCATAGATGTTCATCGATTTACACAGATAATTCTATTTATTTCTTAGAGTTGGTCCAAGTGAGCCAGGCAGAATAACAAAGACCAAAGCATTTCAAACGACTTTATCTTTGTTTGTAACGTAACTTTTGTCTAAAAACATGGTGTCACACCTACTGTGCAGATGGCTGCATGATTTGTAAACCAGCCAAAACATTTAAACAAATGTGTGATCTGGGGATAGATTAAATAAAGGATAAAATGGAGTGTGGGCCACAAATTCTAATAATCAGATGATTTTTAAGTTGTGCGCAGTGCGGAGCGATGGTCGCAGCGATAGCAGGGAAAGCTTGCCAATGACAGCAAGGTGCCGTATAGATCTCAGGATGGCGCCCGCGGCCCGGTAGGCCTCAGTTTGAGAACCGCACATTTGCTGTACAGCTGGCGGCTCTGTATGGGGACATCAGATAAAACTTATGTAAAATGAAGTGTTATTGCTTAGTATGAAATTGTTCAGAGAGGGAATTTGCAGACAGTAACTGAAAACAGAATTCATGGTACCAATGAAGCAGACTGTAAATATGAAGAGGGTTTAATTATCTGCGCAATTTAACAAAAATCCAAGATGTATACAGAAAGGACATACCGAGACATAAACAGAACACAGACACCCTGATGACCGAGTGCAGAGAGGGGCCACACAAATTCGTCGCCACTCCTCTCTGATCAGCCTTCCTCAAGACAAAGCCAAGTGAAAAGAAAAGACCTTTTCTTTTCTTTTTTTTTTTTTTTTAATCTTTTTGGAATAAGATACAGTTTTCAAGAGCTCACTTAGTTATTTGGATTCTTATCTCTTAAACAACTTTTAAAGAAAATCTTTGAGCCTGTGTCTGAATATCAGTGTTAAGCTGTTAAAGACAAATCAGAGTGTTGGTCCTTGTTTTGTATCTTAGCCTGCATTGAACAGCTTTGATTTACAGGAATCCTGGCAGCGAGTGGAGTTTCTAATTTACAAGCCCTAGCGTGGCCTCGTAGACAGGTCTCGTGATGGGGTGATTTTCTGTGGGACAGAGGGTCTGGCTGAGCCCACAGACAGCCTGAAGATTCAGTTCCTCTTGCATTTGAGAGCATCCTGCCCTGAACCAGATGTGTGGCCTCTGCAGAGTGTGGCGCTGGAATGGGAGGACTGGGTCCAGCCTCTCTTCCTAGGCTCCACGAAGGGACACGAGGGGGAAAGTCTGTGCCACCTGGGTTATTCCACGGGACTCGTGGGGACACAATGGTGGGGCTTCCAGCTCTCACTGTCCTCACCTTTGACGTGCTATAGATTATGCCAGGAGCGTATCCGTTTCTCACTCACCGTTTGATGTGTTTATTATCAAATGTGGATATCTGTTTCTGAAGGAAGTTTGCAAAACATGCCTGCATGGAGGGCACAGAAAGCCACCTGCCATAGCTCACAATGCAGACCCTGCGTGCACATCCCCGCGTCCCCACGCACGTGCGGATCTGTTCTTTTCCAGGGTCCGTTCAGTCGCCTGCACAGGCAAGTCCCCTCATGACCCGTTGCCATCGGTCATTTCCTAGATGCAGGGTCGTGGAGAGCGGAAAACAAAGGCACAGGAGCCAATCTGGAGAGGGGGTGTCGAAATTCAGCTGCTCATATTGTTGCATTTCGTGAGCGGATGGGGTTTCCTAGGTCACCTTTAGAATTATGCCTATGACAGCAGTAGCTACCTGCCAAGACCGCAAGGTGTCTCGCAGCTCTCAGGATGGCGCCCGCGGCCCGGTAGGCCTCAGTCGGAGGGGCGCACATTTGCTGTACAGCTGGCGGCTCTGTATGGGGCGGCCGTGTGGGCTGCTCGGGAGCTGGAAAGGAGACAAGCATGAAATTTCTTCTAACCCCAACTCTGCTTTTCTGTACTGTTGGCTGCTTCTCAGTTCCTTGACAAAAAAACCAATCAGGCACCCTTTAATCCGCCTGTGATTACCACTGGTATAAAAAGAGAAGCATAATGAGGAAAAATGCCTCGTTTTGTTGCCTTCAAAAGCCAACAAATTGGAGTTAACTTGACAGGAAGTGGCTTAATAATTAGATTATTTATTTATTCCTGACACATATCCCCTTGTTACTAGTCTCAGGAGACCCTGTAGATGGTACGATTTTCAAGCTGCCATTACTTCGCTGTCTTCTATGAACAAAGAAGCTACTGTCTATCAGTCAATTAAATGCACTCTTTAAGCAGAGGCTGCGAAGTCCTCAATGGAGGGAGCCCTGGGACACTGTGGCTGATGATTCCTTTCTCTGTACTGTACATCACACTCTCAACTACGGTCCCCACAGAGACAGAATAAAATCATGCATTAAAATATCACTTGTTGATTTGTTTGCTAATGAAGAGCCATTGAAATGTTTGTGTATTTCTATGGCAAAATTGTTGATAAAAAGGCCTACTTGCCTGCATATCTTAGTTCATCTGCCCTGAGTGCTTATTTAAGATTTATTAACATTAAAGTCAACAAACAACGGAATAAAAAAAAACAAACCAGCTCTGAGATAACAGGAGTTTTCTTACTATTTTCATCAGATCCAGTGAATAAAGGCAGGAAAGAGGAAGAAAGGGTGTCAGATCTCTGGCCTACATTATATTTAATCCAAATAACTTGTTTTCTCTGACATAAAAGTGTTAAGTATTTTTCAGAGTATCAGGGAGCTACACCTTTTAGTATTGAAAGATATTAGAATTCCTTGGTGAGAATAATAGAATCCTTGGTGAGAATAGTATACGGTACTTAGAAATTTCTTTTTCTTTAAAGAGAACGGCATTTTGTAGCAATTTCTCTAACTCAGTGACTAGGCATAAAAGTTTTCCTCAGGAATTAAGTGGGGGCTTTTACAACCAAACTAATAAAACATCTGTGGTATAGTGACACAGTCTCCAGGCCACATGGGTTGCACAGACATGTGACTTTCCTTGTCTATATGTTCCTTTTCCTTTTTCTTTTTCTTTAGCATAATTTTATTTCTAAGTGTGGGTGACTTTTTAGCCAAGGTTATCATCCCTTAATACAGTGTGTCCGTAAAGTCATGGTGCACTTTTGACCGGTCACAGGAAAGCAACAAAAGACGATAGAAATGTATAATCTACACCAAATAAAAGGAAAACCCTCCCAGTTTCTGTAGGATGATGTGGCAGTGGGTGCACATGCATAGATGATGACATAACACTGTGTATACAGTGGAGCAGCCCACAGCCATGCCAGTCGAGATGTGGACGGTACAGAGGAAAGTTCAGTGGCTTGCTAAATTCGAATCCGTGACCAAAGTGCAACGTAAATATCGGCGCATTTATAATGAAGTGCCACCACATAGGAATAACATTACTCGGTGGGATAAGCAGTTGAAGGAAACTGGCAGTTTGGTGGATAAACCCCGTTCTGGTAGGCCATCAGTCAGTGACGAGTCTGTAGAAGCTATACGGGATAGCTACCTAAGGAGCCCTAAAAAATCTGTGCGTGAGCCCACATCGAACTGCACTGAATAGGTATGAAACTGGGAGAGTTTTCCTTTTATTTGGTGCAGATTTCACATTTCTATCATCTTTTGTTGCTTTCCTGTGACCAGTCAAAAGTGCACCATGACTTTACGGACACACTGTATAATCATCAGTTTCTTACTACTTATTGTTTTCTATGTACAAAGCATGTTGTTGCTGGACTTCTCTGACTCCCATTAAGTGATTTTACACCTTAAATGTATATCTGTTATTAGATTGGAGGTCTAGAAGTCTAGGCTGAAAATCTCCCATAATATTATGACGGTGCTCCGATGAAATATCTTCCTATGGCTCCTCCATTTAAAGGGCTAAATTTGGAATTTTAACCAAGGCTACTGAATATTGAAACGTGCCCCCTGTTCTCCCCATCAGACTTTGTAAAACAGTAATCAAGGCTTTAACTATATTTTCATGATTACCTGACAACAGGCTATAAAGAATTAATTTAAGCCCTCATCAGATGGCCATATTCCTTATTTCTACCTTGTTATTCCAAGTCATTTTGTTAGAAAAAGCTTAGATACTCGGAGGTGTTCTATAATAGAAAATGAATTTGAAACACTTTCATTAATTGGTGATTAATATATTTCAGGATTAGTTTAAGCAGGGCCCTACCTCCTGCCCAGTCAAGTATGTTCTGGTTAATATCCAATTATCTGCACCTTCGTAGTTATTATGTCTTAATATTTCGGATATGATAACCAGAAACTTGAGAGTAATGCTAATGAGGAGCACAGAGCAAGAATTAACCAATGACATACTCAATGATCCTTGGTGAAGAAGGAATCTCTTTTTTTCCCCTGAACACATTGCTTCAGTGTCTTTCCAGGCACCGGCTGAAAAGTAAGACCTTCAGCCGCAGCAGGGGAGAAGCAGAAAATTAATCACTTCCTCTTTTAAATAATCGTAACCAGAATGTTTAGTGTTCAAGTTCACCTCAAAACATGAACTTCACTTTATGGAGAATAAAATGGGAAACCAAGAGCTAGCTGATCCGGATTTTCCAAACAGGAAACATCCTTTCCTTTTTCTTTTAACAAAGCCACAAGTTGTTACTTCTTCATCGAAGGATGTTTTAACTCAGAGACTTTGAAATGCCTTTTAATATTTCACAAAAGAAATGCTTTTTTTTTTCTGATACCTTTCATTCTCTTTCCTCCAAATTTATCACCATGCTGTATACATGTCACCTCTCTATTTAATTTTCTTTTTCTACAGGTAATTTCAGTTCTGAGCAGTCTGCCTGGGCTCCCCTCGCAGTGGCTGCCGGGGTGGCACGTGCTGCCTCTTACCGGCTGTGCACTCTGTACATTTCCCTTTGATATGCTGTATTGTAATGAAGCAGCATCAGTAAATTGCAGTGAGGTGTGATTGTTGCACGGGGATGACTACTACACCTTGGGGTCCATTTGCACCAGATTATTCTTTTTATTGTTATTATTACTTCCCATCTTCTTTACTCTCTTGCTGCTGAACTTGCTGTTGGCCACTTGCAACGCAGAGGGGATCTTGAGGAACATTGCAGGGCATCATTTTTTTTTTCTTCTTCTCTTAGGCGCACACCAATCACCATTCATTTCCAAACCTAGATATACTGGTGATTCTCTGGGTCTTTCTTGATGCTACTTTTTACTCTGTGACTTCATTCTTTATGCTCTTCTTCTTCATCTTCTTAAAAAAAATGATTAAGAATAAAAGTGGACTAATTTCTTTTTGAACATTTCATGTAGATGTTATCAAGCTTTAGTCAGGGTGATTGATTGATTTTTGTCCCTTTCCCCAAAAAGGTCTAGTAATTTACAGAAGGGACTTCAATGGGATTACTGTTTAAGGAAAAGATTTGTATTTTCAGTATCTTTTGGGGTTTCATTAAGTCGTTATGAATATTGTATATATTAGTGATTTCTCTTTATAAAGTAGCCTAATTCCTGCCCTCAAGCAACTGCCTTCACCCAATAGCTATTAAAAAGTAGTGTGGATTCAAGGCAGAGATCTTGTGTTCTTATTGAGCAGAGTTGTGAACCAGGTTTAACTGGGTAATTGTATGTGAATTTTTTGGTCACTATTAATTTCTTTGTATTATAATTTTAGTACCTGTGTCTATTTGCTTTTCCAACTGGTTAGTGCAGCTCTTGTTCTGTTTCTTTTTCTAAGCCTGGGCTACTATGCAGCATTCAAACTAAAAATCTAGAATTAGAGCTGACGCACCTTCAAATGAACTATCAAGTCTTTTAAAACTACTTGGCCAGTGACGCCAGTCCCGTGCTACTCGACCGTCCACACTTCCGATTGTGGGCCAAAGAACATTGATTTTTAGCTGTCATTTCTAGTGCACATACTGTAGAATTGAAATTTAAACCTTAATCCACTCAGTAATGCAATTAATTTTTAATGTGCAGTAATACTAATTGAAATAGCCTGAATTTAGTAAGTCACCACAAGACATTTTCAAAAGCAAGAGTCTCCACTGAGAACTGAGAGGACAGATAATCATTGTTACAGTGTTTACAGGATACACACTCACTCTGCAGACCTCCAGTGGAAAGGGAGTTTTCTTTAAATTAGGCCATCGTATATCTTCTTTTTTTTTTTTTTTTTCATTTTTCTGAAGCTGGAAACAGGGAGAGACAGTCAGACAGACTCCCGCATGCGCCCGACCAGGATCCACCTGGCACGCCCACCAGGGGCGATGCTCTGCCCACCAGGGGGCGATGCTCTGCCCATCCTGGGCGTCGCCATGTTGCGATCAGAGCCACTCTAGCGCCTGAGGCAGAGGCCACAGAGCCATCCCCAGTGCCCGGGCCATCTTTGCTCCAATGGAGCCTTGGCTTCGGGAGGAGAAGAGAGAGACAGAGAGGAAAGCACAGCAGAGGGGTGGAGAAGCAAATGGGCGCTTCTCCTGTGTGCCCTGGCCGGGAATCGAACCCGGGTCCTCTGCACGCTAGGCCGACGCTCTACTGCTGAGCCAACCGGCCAGGGCTAGTATATCTTCTTTGAGAACAGAAATATTTTTTCAGAGAAAATTCCTACTTTTTTACCCACTGGAATAGGCTAAAAGAAAAATCTCAATTAACTTAAAAAAGAATTTAGTTAAAACTATCTTAACATAGTATATGCAAAAAGTATATTAACCTATTGTTTTAAAAAAGCAATTATGAGTAGTTGCAAATGAGATCACTTGCCAATCATGTCATGGTCAAAAACAGCGGTCTTAATGGCTACTTTCATTATATGGTATGTATGTGAGATACTGTTTCCAGATTTGAGGAATATGTGTAGTTTATCAGCTGTCTCTAAATCTGTCCCCCGTTTTGGTATGTGTCTATTTCTATGAACCCAAAATACCACCCTACCTTTTGTTTTACTGGAAACTGTGTGCCTTCAGTTTTTGCATATTATTTCAAAGTGGCCTTTTAAATGTTTTGTGAGGGGATATTTTGCAAGCCAGAGTAAAGCAAATTTTGCACAGTAAAACCAAATAGGTTTCCAATCATTTCTACACTAAAAAGGTTTTCTAACCACATTTATTTGCTAGTAAATGAGGACTTTTTTAAAATGCATCAGTTCTACTGATGAATGGGCTCGCAGAGTGTTCAAAACGAGCACCAGCATTAAGTTGAAAAAAGAAGGCAAGCACTGTACATCATGCTCTCATGGCTCTCGCATTATAGTATTTAATAAGCCGATAGTGCTGTTAAATATTTAGTAAAGGTTCCCTCATAACCCTGCCATCTAGTCAAATGGGATTTGAAGACATTTTTGCAGCACATAAGTAAAAATGATGGTGGAGCACTTGAAGCAGTTGTAGCGTGGCGTGTTTTCTAAATGAAGTGTGGGGTAACGTGGTATAAATGAATGCAGTGTATTCACACCTGCAGAACACCTAAATCAGTACACACCCTGGATTCAGGATCCACACTGGCTTTTCTTTTGCCACTGTGAAGTCAAAGTGCTGTTGGGATTATTTACATAGAGTACTAAAATGACATTTTAGCATGTTTTTAAAGAGTAAGATCTTACGTTGTCATTATTTTAAGCCGTCCTAGCATTAGTTGGGTTTTATAATAGACATTTTCTTTTTGTCATTGAATAGAGGGAAAGGAAAAAAAATGAGGCTGGGGAAAATCAATTTATAGTCCATTTAGAGCATATTGTTAAAGCAATTTGTGATATAGTAAGTTTTTTTAGCATCTATTTTGGGTATGCGATGACAAATACCAAATAATAAATATTGTTGTGCACACTGATGTGTTGCATAATAGATCGTCTTTATCAATTTTTTTGTAATAGTTGATAGTTATCCAGATAACAATCGTTCTTTTAATCTGAAATGAAAATTAGTTTTTGAGATCCTTGTGTGAAAATATTGCCATCATAAGTAGATACGATGCTGACATCATTGCTGTCGTCATGTTGGTGCATTTAAACTTTTCAGTGCTGAAGAGTATTATTTACCCTTTTTGAAGGTGTTTTGAAGGTGTAAAGATAAAGGCTGGTAGCTTGTTTGGATTTGTATATAATGTGTTTGGTTCTTCCAGGAGCCTATTTGCTCAATTCTAATTTTCATCCTGTTTTATATGCAGCCAGTGACCACAGTATCCATCCCAAGAACACAGAAACACGTCTCATCTGTAAAACACAGCTTACTGATCTTATTTGCTATTTGTATTCTTAGAAGAAGAAACATAGGATTCATACGATGGGGGGAGGATACATTTTGTTATAAACTTATGTGCAGCACAAAGGTACTCTTACCAATAATTTTGTAATGAAGAATGGATAAAGGGGTACACGGAGCAGAAGAGAAGAGGAGTGGGACAGGGGCACATGTAGGTGTGTTAATATGCAATGCTTGATGTATGGTGACCTCAGGTTACAAGAGCAGAAAATCCCATTTTCCAGCTTGTTTCAAATGTAGTAAAAATGCTGCTTCAGTTGCTTTATGCTACTCACATTGGGAAAGGTGCTTATACTGTGATAATTATCATCAAGGAATATTAATGCGTTCAGCATTTGTAACCCAAAAACTCATTATAGCTTAAGCTGTGCATCATCTGTGAAGAGAGAACTTTGCCAGAATTTGCTCTTCACAGGGGTTGCCTCCTGCTTGCTGCAGAGTGGACAGAGTACTGCAAGAGGTCACTTAGGCTATTTTTGAAAGCTGAAGTTTTGCAATTTTTGAATCACTACCTTCTGTCTAAAGAGCTTATTGTTCTTGACTGAAAATGTCTTCCTTCTAATGGAATGCATGGTGAAGTGCAAATAAGCATACTAATAATAAATTAGAAGTAACTGTGTCTTTTCATGTCGAGTCCAAGAGGGTCGGCACATACATTCCACACCAAGATAATTGAAGTGTTGGCGTCTTTCCTTCTGTCATTGAGCAAAGGGATTCATTTACACCAGTTCTCTTAATGCAGGTGCCCTTGGGCTTCAGATAGAAATGCCCCCACTGGAGCCCCACTGCACAGCCCTCTGGCTGGAAATTGTGTAAATAAGACTGCAGGGTCAGCCTTCCTTTTTCGGCAGCAGTGTCCTTAATTAGTCTGTGACAGTCTTTCACATGATCCCGCCCTGTTCCTGGGATCAGACCTCGTACATCTAAGACAGCTATCTGAGGCATAGATAGTTTTGTCTGTTTTTTTTTTTTTTTTTTTAAATCATCCTCTGGGAAAATATTGACTTGATAAGAAATAGAATTTCTGGGTGTGACCAGAATCTTATGATTTCATCCGATTAAAATGTCTGGTTAGGCAGCTCCATTGTAAATTGTAAGTGGTGAGAGTTTCATAAGAATATTGTGCCTTCACTTGAGGGCAGCTTGTTGAAAAGGAGCTGTGAGCCTGTGATATTTTTATGTGATTAAATTCCATTATTTTTCTCCCACTGATGCATGGCTTGTCTTTTCCCGTAAGTAACGCGGCTCCGTGCTGCACAGAACCGTTTGCGTTAGGCCGTGCCGAGAGCTAATGCCCAGTTCTATCAGGCTGCCTGGCTTTGCAGGACAGCTGTGTTTCTGAGGTCAAATTGTGAACCTGGCCTTGCTCCTGGGAGGACTAGAAAAATATGTTTCATAACTTCCCATAGACCCATGCGAAGAGGAAAGAAGGAAAACCATGAAGCCCATAGGCTCAGTTTAGATGAGCTGCGAGGCTGGAATCCATCAAGCAGGAAAGCTTTCTGTTGTTTAGGAAGCTTCCTTACTGGGAGGGGTTGGGTGCCCGGGAGGTCAGAGCTGAGGGCATTGAGGGGCAGGGTAATCATTCATATAGCCCAGCAGGCACAGACACAAGTTGATAATCTGGAGTAAACTTGCTGCAATAGCAATTTACCTGTTAAAATTACTTACACGAAGGAGTATTGGTAGAACGAGGACCTCAAATTCATTGTTGATATTGTGGCCTTGTTCCACTGGAAGCAATGAGTTTTCCTGTTTGTTTTTGTTTGGTCTGTGCTCTGAACGGGGCCGAATCTTTATTTAATGCATTGGAACACTAATGCCACAAAACAATGGAGTATCCTGAACGGGGGACATAGTCTCAGTAATTCTGGGCTGGAATGCCGACAGTGGAGAGAGACAGTGGTGGTGGGTCTTCTGTGAGGAGGTAAACTTAATAATCTTTATGAATTTTGAGTAACTCATAACTCCACTTCCTCGCCAAAAGAAGCATTATGAAAAGATTGCCTCTAAATCCTTCAGACATTCTCTGAACTCATGATAGATGCCGTCCTCTTTACCTTGAGGCAGTGGAAATGATGCGTTTTTTTTCTTTTTGCAAGAAATAAAAGTGTATACTTTAGAAAGAGCAAATTGCATTTTAATGTTCAAGTTCACTATTTGCACTTGATGTGGTGAGATCCCAATATGTGAAGTAATGCCTCTGACATATTTTCTGCATCATAGGATTGCTGCATTGTTATGCGGAAGTCACCATCGCAAGGGATGAGTGTTGAAAACCTGGAAATGTATCAAGTGCATGCTATGTCCAGGCTGTTTTGATAAATGACTTCTTTAATTATTGAGAAAGTTTAATTTTTCTTAATAATGATACATTTATTAAAATTCTGTATCTTTAAAGAAAATGTAATCTTTCAAGTCTTATGGGTTTGTATAGAGGCAAAAAAAACAAAGCAAAACAAAACAAAAAACAAGAAAAAACCTATTTCTAAGTGAAAAGGTCATTTTAACTTTCTTTAAAAGTCTGTTTTACCTAGTCTGGATCTTGAACTATCAATGTTATGTTATAAACTACAATTTTAAGTACGTCCATTTTTAAAGGTCTTAAATTGTATGTCTGATTTCTGAAGTCTAATTCAACTTTTTGTCAGTGACAATGGTTTCCCAATTCTTAATGGCCTTTCTTTAAAAGATGTTTTTGTGGTTGTTTGTATATTTAAGTTTCTGTGTGTGTATGTGTGTGTATACACACGCACACGCCTTTGTGTAGATACATACTGGATGCCAACCTCTCACAAAGACTGACGGGTGTACCGCTCCGTTTCATGTTTAGCATGTTTCCAGCAGCTTAGAGAGATGGTATAAAAGTGAGATGAAAACCATGGAGCTTATATTGGATTCTGATGCTTCTAAGAGAGATATTTGAAAAGAATGGTTTTTGGCTTGGCTCCCTTTTTAGATGTAATTGCTGCTTCATTAGGACTTGGAAGAGTTTCCTCTAGTTAAATTTAATCAAATGGCTCAGAATAACAAACTTGTACACTCAAAATTCCAGGACAGTTCTGTACATGAAACATGATTTTTCTAAATTTAACACACACACACACCAGTACCACCACCCACCAAGTGGATTGTAAATTGCTGTGTGCTACTATCTCAAACCTAATTTCTACTCTCTATTGCTAGTGAATTGATAATTGATCATTTAAAAAAGTATAAGTCATGATAAATTCATTTCAAAAAGTCTGGAGTTTATTTTTGGTAAGAACCAAAATTTGAGCAAACATGTAGAGTGCACTAAATATTACACTTGAATAGATATTAATTGTTTATTATTTGGGATGTGATATGAGAGTGTTAGCTTTATTGCCATTATACAGATGAGAAAACTGAGGCTTGAGCAACTGGCCCCAACATACACTGCTACTATGCAAAGTAGAGAGAGAAAAACTCATACATGTTTTGATGCCCTCTACCTCAGGTTCAGCAGTGCCATAGTAGCGTCTTCTCAAGGGCATAGTGTGCTCAATTTGGGAGCCTCTACCAAGATGTGCTTGTGATTCCTTTGCTATCACTGCATCAATGCCTGATGTTGATTGAATTTTCTAGACAGCAAAATGTATCCTTGGTTTGGACAAAATGTTCTATTTTCATTAGAAGCACTAAGTAAGGATTTAGCCTGGTTGTTTTTACTATGTCCTTAAATCAAACTACTTTGAAAGAACTAAGTATATTTCTGCTGCAGAATTTTTAGAAGTCGTCAATGAAATGACAAAAATGGGTAAGTTCAGTGTAAATAAGCACAATGTAAGACATGTTTTGTGTAACTCATAACAGATGGATGCTCATAGTTCTGCAAAATAGCAAGTGGTTTATGTTCATATCTCTTTGAAAGGTGAATCAATAAATTTAAATAATGGCTTTGCTCTGAATGGTGTATGGAATCCAGAATCACACACCTTACAGTGTGTGAATACGTATGTGCCTCTGATATGTCCTAATATGACTATTCTTGTTGTATAATTCTTGAAGAAATGGGAAGTAGAAAACCCCAACATTTCTAGAAGCTTCTTTCTGTGGGTGTCTACACCTGAATCCACTATAGA
>NC_089513.1:41906023-41913523 GCF_036850995.1 Saccopteryx leptura
TAAAACACTTTATACGAATGATGTGCAAAAACACTCACATACTGTCATAAACTGAAGCTACAATTATAGTTTCCCCAACCCAGCGTGAGAAGGGTGCTAGCAATGGTTCCTCTAAGATGGTCAGGTAACAGGAGAACCTTTTACACGGTTCACGCCTTCACAGAGAGGCCTTGGGAGTGGTTGGCTACAAAGGAATTGATCAGGGATTGGAGAGAGATGGGCTTGGGAAGGAACGTGTGACAAGGAAAAGGTGTCCAGGACAGAGGTATGATGTACATTTTACATAAATGTGTGAAGTTAACCAGAAACTGACTGCGTACTGGCCTCCTTAGGGGCTCATCAAAGAAGCACCTATCTCTGATTAACTTCTGAGTTCCATCAGCCATGTGAATTAGCACAGGCCCACTAGCCCTGGGCCTGAAAGAGATCAAGCTGTGGGAATGTATGCATTTTAATAAAAACTGAATATATGTCCCACAGCATCACTCCAGGACACACTCAAGTCTATCATTGTTGCTGGCACCTAATAGCATTATTGCTAAGTTAGCGAATCTGGGAAATTTGGGAAAGAATACCGAATATTTTATGACAAAATTCTTGCACAAACCTATTGGCGATCTTCGGCTACCTGGTAGAAAAAAAAAAAAAGTAAGTAAAAAGCATCGCATGGCTTCCATTCCTTGGGATTCTTATTCACACAACTTTGACAAGATATCTGCTTACTAGTGGTGAATTTTATATTAAGGGTGTATAGTGCATGCTGCATCCTTGAGTAAACTTCATAATTTGTGTTCAAAACTTGGTGTGAATGACTGCACCACCCAGAGAGGTAGCTGAGACTTGAGCGAATGTTTAGGAGTAAACTAGACCACTCATGCCAGGAATGGAAATGGAAGTAAAAGGAACGCTCTTTCCATTTATATTTGAAATTCTTGTTTAGCATGTCAGCTTCCTACTTATTCTCTTTCACATCTTACCTGCTCTAAAATGCATTTAGTAATGTCTATCACCACAGTACCTGGGTGCTTAGGTACTAAAAAGTGCTTTAAATGCAATTTGAAGACTGATAAATCAGGACTGTTTAGCTCGGGGGAAAGAAAGCCTAGGTGGGGATTTAGTAAGAGGAAATAATATTCCTAAAAGGAAATCAGTTTGATGCCAGTAAGCTTTCTGAAGTAGAAACTAATTTGAAAGCATAGAGGTCATGACTGAAATGGAGGACTGGGCTGGATGATCACATTTTAGCAATTTGAAGGGAAGTTTCCTTAAACAGGGTAGATGGAATACAGACTAGCTTGCCAAGGTCAGCAATGGAAACAGGCTCAGGTAGCGAGATGGGTTTTGGAAAGTAGGGACTGCTGGGGTGGAGCGTTTTAGAAGTTAATCCTAGCTGGCCTGACAAATGTATTATATTTGTTGAGTGTCCGTTACAATTTCAGGCCTCTGTGGACAGGTGGTTTCCCCCTCAAACTTTAAATGTTCTAGTGCAGCGGTTCTCAACCTGTGGGTCGCGACCCCAGCGGGGTCGCCTAAAGCCGTCGGAAAATACATAATCCATATCAGGTATTTACATTCCGAAACATAACTGTAGCAAAATTACAGTTATGAAGTAGCCACCAAAATTATTTCTTGGTTTGGGGTCACCGCAACATGAGGAACTGGATTGCGGTGCGGGGTCACGGCATTAGAAAGGTTGAGAACCACTGCACTAGAGAATCTACATTATCATTCTCTAAATTTGAATTTTAATACCAAGAAGCAGCAAACAATCTTCCCTAAATCAAATAATACATGTACCCTTCACCTCGCCCTCCAACTCTACCCACCAAAAAAAAAAAGAACTTGTAGAAATCATATGATATGGTATATGTCAACTTTTATACTGCAATACTTGAGGTTAAATAAGAAATATAATGCTATTACAGGGAGACAAATTATAGTTTTTGTTTCATGTGGAAAGTTTAAGGGTGGCAGCTTGACAGTAAATTTTATCATAACCTACCCTGCTAGGATGCCAACATTGTTCTTCATTCATTTTAACATAAGGTTTAATTATTTGCTGATTTTTAATACCAGCCAGTCATTCTTAGCATCATTGAATTAACTCTGAACCCTATATCAGTAAATAGCCTTATGTTGCCCCATTTTATTATAACAGTACAATACAGATTCAAATTGCATCTGTTAAGATTGTATTGTATATTTAGATTTCAGAAGACAGAAACACAATATTCTCATGACTATAACGATTAGAGCCAATAACGTGTAACCAATTGCATACTTTCTGTACTGCAAAATCTGAACTATAAGGATTACGTTTTGGAAAAGATTCTAAACCTGTCACCACTAATCTAATCTTTACAATGGCTTTGTAACCAGTTAAGACTAAAAATCATTACTTCTCTTGCTCTGATTTTAATCACAGCACGTATTTGATATTTCATAACTTTCTTTTGTTCCATCAGCACATGCATTATAAAGTGTACAACATTAATAAATAGAGGCATAATGAATATGACTAATTGACTTTGGCAGTCAAAGACTGGCACACATTTTATACAATAGGGAATCCATTCAAAGAAGCTTAACTGCTATTGAGAGCAAATCTTCGATGCGGTAATGCTTTCTAATTTGGATTCTGTGTGAGGTGAGCAGAATGCAGTTATTCATAGTAGTTCACCACTTTATGTGTGTGTTTTATTTTGTTTGTAACATTCATTTATCCACTTCTCATTCCCCTAAATAAAATTTTATATTTCGGTATATGTGTAAATTCTGCAGCACAGTTATAAGTATAATTTTTATAAGGTGCCTGTTTGTCAAAACTAGAGATATAGAATATGAAGAAGATGCCATAGCCTTTCTCTCTTCCAGTTTTGGGTCCAATCTAGTTATATTTTCTTGTCCCTGATTTTATTGTATTGAAATCAGATTCCCCATTCCAAAATATAACTGAAAGCAACTGACTTATTTGCAGACAAAACAACTTTATTAATTTGTAAACACAAATGCCAGAATACTTTTAGTAGCTTCGAGCGGATGTTAGTGAAAAATAAATTAATTCTTTGAAACTCCTAGGGAAAAATAGGCCTGGATTGTATGATCAGTCTTACCTTTAAAAATGTGAATGGCTTTTAAAACTAATTTCACCTCCTTTCTAAAATCGTTGAACACTAAATTATATTACATGGCTGCGATTTAATAGTGGACATGAGATCAAATTTGGTGTCACTGAAACATTAATCAACCAAGTGTCATTACAGGTAGTTAACAACTCATGTGTTAAGCTTTGTCATTCGAAACCAGAGATATTGTGTACCACCAGACTCATTACTTACAGTGGTCAAAAATGATTTAGAAGAGATAAGTGACTGTTGTTAAGGGTTTACAAGAACTAAAATTTATAATAAAAATAACTCTTTGCCTTGGTGTCTGGCACCGCTGAAGGACGAAGATGTGTTTGTCTGCAATTAAAAAAAAACTAATGGGAAGACAGTCATTTCCAGGCAACGGTGCAATTGATTTTCCACCAATCAGAATAGGGAATGAGATACTCTAAGTCTATTATTATTAAATTATTTATGAAGTCATATTAAATCTGGTCATTAGTTCTGGCATTTCTGGTTGGTGAAGATTTTCCAATCACTGTGATGACAGGAGCTAGAAAGTGATTTCAGCATCTAATGCCACCTTTGATTGTTGTGATTAAATGAGATAAGTGAATTTTTAAAAAAATTTTCTATTAACACCTGTATCTTAATTGAGGTTTTGCTAGTCCTACTGACTAGGAGCTCTCGTTAGCTTTTAAAATAGGAATAATGTTTATTGGGGAAAAAAATCACATCCTAAATCAGTGTTTATTGTATTGTATCATTCATGAAACAGTGGGTAGTGACACATTTTAGTTGTTTCAGAAGAAACCCTAGTAAGATAAAAAATTATTTTATGATTGCAGTCTCCCTGTCTCATACACACTGAGGGAATATAGGGAAGGTGCATAAGGATTTTATTCATAGATTGAGATTAGCCTTCAGATCTCTGACTCACACTTTTAAAACTGTAACCCGGTTACCTTCAGCTCCAACTCTCTTCACACGCTGCTCCCCATCCTCATTCAGTACCCTCAGAGCAACTTAGAACAGTTGCTTTTCAGGAGTCGTAAAAATGTAAATTCTAACTTATTTAAAATTTGATATATTCCAGTTTTGCAGTCTGAGTGAGTCCTTTGACCTTTCTGGCCTTTGGGCTTTCTTATTTATAAAATAAAAGGACTGGACTTAATAATTTAAAACTGGTTTTTATTTCTGTGACATTGATGACATTAACTTCATACTTTCATAAAGAACAGCAGAAGCAGGACTGATGTCAACATGAAAACTGCCCATGTTGCACACAAAACCCATCACTTCATCAATAATTTGAAACTCTGGACTTGTACTAGATGAGGAGGTCTGGAATCCCGTGACACACTTCACTCCTTACTGGCTGTCTACCCTCAGCAAATCACTTGGTTTTTCTGAGTCGGTTTTTTTGTGCAAAAAATGTGGATTGAAAATACCGATGCTGGGCACATTTGCACAATTAATTCTCTTGAGAATCTATTGGGAAGACATTAAAGTTACTTAAGAAGTGTGAAGCAATGGGAAAATGCAACTTGTCCAAACACACACACACACACACACACACACACACACACACACACACACACATATATATTTCAACCACTCTAGGCTACATAGGAACCAGTTAGGTGAAATGCAAGAAGACAACTTTATGTTACAGGAATAGTCAGACAGTTAGAGGCCAAGACCACACCACCTCAAGAAGGAAAGCCTGTTCATGAAATTATAATACAGTGCCAGGAACATTTAGGAGGAATCATTGTAGAAATTATTACCTGTTCCATTTCCTCTTTTTCTCACTCTCACAATATGAAGTCTACGTGTGTAAATTTATAGAGATTTTATACAGAGTGAAAGAGAAAGAGAAACCACTGAGTGTAGGAACAAATAGTATAGGTCGTATGATGAGTCTTCCTTGTAAACTGCATCAGACAAAAAAGATTCGCCTGAATTCTCAGCTTGCACACACTTGGTGTTGGTGGGTCACACTGATGTAGTCACAGGATGGTGCATGTGTCGAGGGTACTGCTCGTGCCTGGCGGCTATCTCAAAGTAATTGGCTCAGTGTTGCTGTCAGGGGTCTAAGTGTTAGGCATGTGTTCATACTGTATTTAGCTGTGGCTCCTACAGTTTAGTGACTTGGGCAGGTTTCAACAATTTCTTTTTGGAGATAATTTTATCGATATTTAACTCTCTTCTCCCCTCCTTCCCCTAGATATAAAATCAAGGTTTTGCTGCTATCTATTGTGGATTGCTTTTTGTTGGGAAGTCTGTGCCTCTCCTAGTATGTGTTTGGGACCGGGTGCACACTACACCTTTTCAGTTCCACAGGGATGGGACCAGATGGAAGAATTTGATTATCTAGCAGTAGAGGACCAACTGTTCAGTTGGATACAGAACCGGGAGAAAAGGGTTGAAGAGATCTAAAATGGCTGTCGTATGTGGAGCCAACAGTTTCTGAAGGGAACCAGGCAGGCACTGAGGTGTAGTAATGCAGAATCTCTTCCAAGTACCAGCTGGGGCTTTCAGGAGCCGCTATCCCCACAGCAGACACTCAGCAGGCTCCAAGCAGCTTGACTTTACCATATGTGGAACTTTTTATTCTCCACCTCGCTCCCCAGAGGGATGGGCCACAGGGACAGGAGAGGCAGGTGAATTGCTCTTAATGCAGAGCACTAAATCACTGGGTTAACATGAGAAGCCTGGAGAGAGGAAATGGATCTGCAGAAGACTGACTCGGAGTCTCTTAACCTTGGAGCTATTCTGAGCACCAAAAAAGATGCCGCATAATGTTTCATTAGGCTTTCACCTTGTGCATGCCCTCTTTTATGCAAGTGACCTTTTCATCCTTGTACATATTTTTTAAATGCTCTTAAAAGCCATTCAATACTTCAGAATGCTAACTGTACATTTTTTATTCACACAGAATCCTACCTTTAAAGTAATGAGGGAGCCGAGCAGCACTGCAACCTGTGATTTGTGGGAATTTCTTGCTTTCTCTCCATTCAGACACCCCAGTTTGACAGATGGGGCACAGAGCTACAGAGCCATCCATAACTCCAGTTTGTATCATAAATTTTTAGTCCCTCCTTCTCCACCAAATGCTTGCTGAATGGCAGCTAGAATCTTCATGCAACCATGTTGCCATGAATTGATACAGTTTAAGACAGTTCTTCCTGTGGCCTTAGAAAACCATTTTTACAATAAAAAGACTAGGAAGGGCTGATGAGATTTTTAAATTAACAAGCACCCACCTGTCTCCAAACATGATGAAAATACAAATTTACTCAATCTGGTGCTTTTTCAACATTTATGATCGGGGAAGTTTTGTGAATGTCCAATTTGAGTTTCCAGCTTTTGGGGGATATTATTTTATTCATTAAGTGCTTCTGTCATTTTGGACTCTGTAACCTTTAGTACATCTACTTGTCCTTAAAGATTCAACCTATTACTGCTGCAGAAGTACTTATGTAGAAGAAGTCTTGGTTTTGTATTTTTAAAAATTCAGTGAATTTTTGACTGGTCAAAAGACAAGCGGCTCACAGAAAAATGTGGGAAATTGTGGTGAATGTGAATCTCTAAAAAGCAAAGCTGTATTTAAGACAGGGCTTCCAGGTGAACTGTCATGACACCATATTGATTACCATTTGGTGACCATTTCCCTCTGAGACAGTCAGTACCCGCTCAGGTGAACTAAGTCTACTTGTGCTAGGAAGGGAACAATTAGCCATCACTTTCTCAAGCCTTAAGGAAAATGTGTTGGGCTGTGGTTGAATCAGCAAAAAAGCAGCAATGAGAAATATATATAAAGTAAAGCAGATTAGTTCAGTATTAATTAATAAAAAGAAAGAAATGTAATCATTGTTTCCCAATGCCAGTAGCCTAGTAGCTGAATAGAAAATGTGTGATAGGGGCCTGACCTGTGGTGGCGCAGTGGATAAAGTGTCGACCTGGAAGGCTGAGGTCGCTGGTTCAAAACCCTAGGCTTGCCTGGTCAAGGCACATATGGGAGTTGATGCTTCCTGCTCTTCCGCCCCCTTCTTTCTCTCTCTCCTTCCTCTTTAAAATGAATAAAAAAAAAATGTTTAAAAGAAAAAGAAAGAAAATGTGTGATAGGTGTGTAGAATTAATTAATCTAGCTCTTCAACAAATATTAATGTACAAACTAAATCAAACAGTGGACCTGTAATAATAAAGTTGCAAATGGAGTTGATTAAACAAATTAATGTTAGTATTTGAATATGCAGTACTATCTTGCAGAAGGAAACTAATTCTACTAACTGTTCAGGTATATGTTTTCTATAATAATTCATAACAGGGACCTGAACATTTCAGGCATTATTTGGGGAATTGCCGTATAGAAGAAGCTATATACCTG